>NW_010176531.1:51904-75666 GCF_000695765.1 Mesitornis unicolor | reverse complement strand
TTTTGCTGATAATTGATGCAGCAGGTGGGGGCAAGTGCTTTGGAAAATACACTAAATAACTATGTTTAGACTCCTAAACACCTCTGAAATCCAGCCTCTGGTCATTTGCAATGAAACTTATTTCTGTAGAGTTCTGGTTTATAGAAATGTGTGTGGAGAAAGCAGAGGCTGTCTTCTAAGTAATGGTCTTTAATCAGGAGATCATGTCTGCAATTGCTTGCCTGCTTCCTCAGTGAAAGAGAGAGCGTGCTCAGGTGTGGGCACTTTGGGAAACCATCAGAGCCTACAAAAGACTGGTACCAGAGCAAACTGGTCAGTAAACAGGCATCTGGGTTTAGCTGTGAAGAGGAGAGAGGGGTAAGTGCTGTGATTGCAATGTGGGGCTTTGGGGACCTTGGCTAGAGACTGTTTAAATGAAGCAATTGTTGACATTTTAGTTGTCATTCTATGATATTTGTTAGTATTAATATAGAAAAAGTAGGAGCCTACAGTAAAAAGTTGTTTGTTGATGGTTTATTTACGTTTTATTGTTCTTGAGGTAACATAGGGGTCTGTTCTTTCTCTTCATGCAGAGTGTAGCTATTGCTTCTGATCTGGGCTGGCTTATTTAGAAAGTAGTCGATTAATCTTTCTCAAAAATCTGTCTTGTCTTTTATCTCCAAAGATAGTTGTCTAGTTAACTATGTCTTCTTGATGAGAGAAGGTGTGGTAGCAACATATCTCTGAAAAAACTGGCAGCAGAAATATTGTTTCTTCGGAGTTAGTTTGCAAAGTATGGTATTTGTGTTTTTTTAACTGCTATCTTGAGAAACTAGCATAGTATGAGCAAGTAACATTTTTCCATGGACCTGAGGCTACCCAGGGCTGCTTACTTGAGTAGCAGCCAGCCTGTAGAACAGGAGTTGTTATTATCATAGCACTAGATTTATATGTTAAAAGCCTGATAGCATATGTACTCAGATGACATATGGACATTATAGTTCAGGTATTAGCTGAAAAATGTTATATAGATGCCTGAAACCCATCAGTTGTGTGTTATATGAAAAGTTTGACTGTAGCTCTTAAAAAGGTCTTACGACTCCTTTCTCTACTCTTTGTGGCAAAAGTTTGTTGTCTTTTTTTGAAGATAGTTATTATGCAGAAAGGAGTTCTGCTTGCCATTTTGAGAAGTAAAACTGCATTAACATTTTCCCTGGAAACTTTTAGGGGGTGAAGTAGGATGGAAAAGTTGGTGGTTCACGATAAAGACAGAGACCGCTTGCCTGTTACCATCCCAGGTAAAGACAACTCAACTTAGGGAAAATAATTTATTGCTATTTAAACTAGATGTAGGTAGTGAGAAAGATAGAAATATTAGAATACTGCCAGTCACTTCCTGCCGCTCTTGTGGCACCCAGACCGTGGCTGGAACCGACTGCATCCAGCACAGGGCAGGCCTGGCCGCTTCTTAGGGGGCACCCCTGCTGCCAACCCCTCCACATCTACTTCAGTACACACACACAGTTTAAAAAGATTCAGATAAGCTTGAGACAAGAAGATTAGACATCCTTTTTTAGGGCAGGGAATAGGGTAAGTGTTCTTGGTGCTTAAATTCAGGGTGGTTTTTTTTATACCAAGTCCTTTGCTCTGCAAGGAACCTCCAGGTGGGTAGCAGTGGATTACAGCTCCCTCTGTAATGCTTTTTAAATAGTTTTTTTCTTTAAGCTTATGGTTATAAAGCTTTAAAAAGTAAAATAGCCAAGTTTTAGCATTAATATCAGAAATCATAGAATGCTTAAAAGAATAGTGTGTTTTTATGGCAAAAACAGGAACTCTCAGGATGTCAAAATATTTTTCAAAGGTTCGAGTGTTCAAACAGACATTGATGAAACTTGGCTCACATTTAATTTGACTAATTATCTCTTTCCACTAATGTCAATTTGACCTTCTGGAAACTCCCACTGAGTTAATGAAGGAAGTTTTGTCAGGGATATTTTTGAACCTACAACACGAGCAATATTCTGGAAACCTTTCTACCGAAGGCTAAGGTGGTCATACAGGATGGTTTTGCTGTTGTCCCTTTTCTTGCACTTGAAGACAAACACTCAATAGAATAATCAGAATATTTCTTATAATTGCTTAGGATGAATGAAATGTTTTGAAATTATTAGTTTGAAGGTTTCTGTGTATTTATCATGAGCAATTCTGCTCATCTTGTGTATATATATAAAAACAGCTCATATATTCAACTGCTGCAATAAATTCTGGTTCTGCCAATGTACACACAGGGATGCATTTTACATTTATAGCTATTTACTGTAAAACAGCATAAAATACTTGATATCGTAAAAGAACTTCAAGTCAGAGCACTTGATTAGTTTTTGTTGCAGAAATTAGATGATCTGGCTTGGAATTAGTGTCATTCGGTGAAAATTAAAAAGGGCATGAAAAAATTAAGCCAGTTGGTAGGAAGCAACTTCTCTTACAGCCAGCAGAAGAAAGCATCCTGGTAGATGAGTATAGGAATGTGACAGAGCAGAACATTTATTTACTTCTATGTTTTCTTGTAATAAAAATTTATCATGCTATTTGTCACTGTCATCTTCTCTTGACTTTTAATCTGCTGTCACTCATTGCCTTGGCATCTTTCTTGTATTTCCCCAGACTTTTGCTATTTTGTTTTTCCAGCTCCGTGCCACGTTTCTGAAGGTTCTTATTTGCAAGCACGCACATTTCAACCCACCTCTAGAATGACAGTGTGACATGATTCCACCTGCTCAATGTGAAATCACGACGTGTTTGTCTGACTTCCCCGATGAATCCTTCTTCTCTTGAGGCAAAAACATACGTTTTCCCTTTTGCTGTCTCCTTGCTCAAAGACTACAGCTCTTTCATTTGCCTCATGTGCATTGCTTTTTTGCATGGATTTGTATCTAGGCCTTCATATCTAGGTTATCATGATGATTATAGTGAACAAAGAAAAGTAAGATGGGGTTTTCTTATCTATGCAGTCAGTAAGGCTCTTCTCCATTCTCTTCTCTTGGCATCTGGTTGCTCTCATCTTTTTCTTTGGCCTAAAACACTTAATCAAGTTATCCAGAACACCCCTGTAAAAAGTAATTTGCCTCACAAATAGCTTTCATTACCTTGTACCTGTCTTGATCTGCCTTTTCTTCCTCATTTCACCAAACACAAGCTCCTTGTCTTTATTTCCACTTTACAGCCACCTTTTCCACACTCTGTCAGAACCCAGGGATCGCTCATCACGTCTTGCACCACGATGTCAGCCTCTGATCTACATGTTCATAAAAGCAAACACTGTTATATGCCTATTGTTGTCTTTGTCTTTCAGCAGCAAATATCATGATTTGAATACAAAATCCTACCACCTTTCTTTCGGCTGTCACCCTCCTGCTATTTTGTTGGGTGTGATCTTATCTGCACGATTACTGCCTCAGGAAGGCCACTTCGGGGATCTCATACCTCTGTCTAAACTCATAGTTTAATATTTTCATGATTTTTCAAATTCTTTCCTACTTGGAGACAGATTTATTTGTCAAAAGTTCCCTTTTAATTTTTACCAAATCAGCTCTGAGGTATGAAAGCTATTGTAGAGCAAAATGTCATGGCTAAATATCCTTAACTTACTTCACAAAATGGTTAACAAGAGTACAAGGGTGGTTTCCTGAAATGCTGTGACTACTGATGAACTTGCAGGGTAAAATTATCTCGCTGTTAGTTTGTCTTCAAGCACTTCAAGACTTGGAACCTATGAAAGATGAAGCACCATTATGTAAAATTACTTTTAATTAAGTTTTAAAAGATCATCTGTAACTGTCTTCACCTTTGCTCTTTGAGACAGTCATTGAATTGTCCTAATATTTCCAGTCAGTTGCTAAACAGCTTTATTGTAAGCCTCGGTGAGGTTCTCAGGATCCTACACTTTATCATTCCCTGTCAAAAGCTATTAATTTTCAAAAAGCAGCGGTGTATCACTGTCCTCTTAATTTTGGAGGGGTTTTGATAAATCAAAACATCATAATTATTCTAATGCTCCTATGACTGGACCTTTTACTTCCCTAGTACTTCATGTTTGACAATGGCACCACATATACTATATATAAATCTAACTAGAGAAGAGCCCTGAGTACAAAAATGACTGGGCTATTCTTTTAACTTGTCTCACAAGATACCGTCGCTCGTTAGACTTGTCTTTGTGAAACATTTATTTAATTAATGAAAATGGTGGCTCTGAAAAACATTATCAAGCATAAAATTACTCTGCATTTGCAAAGGAATAGTACTGAGGCAAGGAGAAAAACAGCACCTAGGCAATTCCCATTCTTCATAATCTGCCATGCAAGAAATGATGTTCAGATTATTGAACTACATGAATCATTCATACCTAGCCAATGTAGTTGGAGTTTTTAAAATGAACGGGGCTTCTGAAAGTAATTAACATTGTGGTTATTTATATATACTAGACAAAAAAGACTTATGCTAAAATTACCTTTAAAATTTGCTGTGAACCAACAAGAGTAAATAAATTCAGTAGCAAGGCTAGAATTTAACTCGCTGTTGGCTCTTGCTAGCCTAATAACTTAAGCCCTTTTGAAAGTATGTAAGTTTGTAGTATTTAAAATTTTTCATATGTATTCTGCAGAATTGTTTATAGATATTTCATATCTATATGGAATATAAAATATATATGAAATATTCTTGCCTTTGCAATTGACTTTCAGTATTGCAGGCTTTGTTTTTTAGAACTTCCTTGCTGTAAATGTCACTTCCTTTTTAGTCCATAGATGATGAAGAAATGTGTTTAAAATGTCATTTTTAAAAGTGTGTGTGTATACGTATATATAAAAATCCCACAACTTATTTACTATAAACCCATACATCTATCACAAAAAAAAGAACAACATATTCAGAGATTGGGACAATCTGTTGACACAATTTTTGCCCTCCATTGCATTCTTTTTTGGATTAGATCATTGAAATTTGTGAAATCTGTGGAGGTTTAGTGAAAGACAGCAGATGGTAGGAGCTGAAGAGGGTAAAAAGTGCTGAGATACTTGATCTAATCTTTCCTTCTTCATCTTGGCCTGTAGATATTTCCCAGGATCAGGGTGAGGCATCATTTGAGGTGGTGTGGAAGAGCTGTTGGCAAGAGGGACAGTAGCCCCTGCTGCATTGCACACCAAGAAGGATTTCTGTGTCTCGAGGTGGTCCTGCATGATGTGTAAGTAAATAACTTCTAAGAAGAAAATGTCCAGACCATGTAGCTGTCAGGTATTGTCCATTCGTAAGTTGTCAGTTCTTTCTTTGTCAAATTATACCTTTGCAATTAGGGAAAAGTAACAATAGTATTAGAAATTTTTTCTTTCTTTTTTTGACAAAAGAAGTTAGGTTTTGTGAATGAATTGCATGTTACATATGGCGAGCATATGCATTAAGGCTGCAGAATTGCTAGATCAGATTTCACAAGCTTGGATACGGTATCAGCTTAAAAAATCCAAATAGCAAAAGAAAACTTTGAAGTTTTATTTTTATAACGTTTTCCAGCACTGAAAACTGTTTTTTTCACACTGTTCTTCCTTACAATTGATTCTTATTCTGAGAAACTTAAAACGTAAGCTTCTTTAAATTAGAAACCTTGAGCACTAGCTGAAATGTCATCTTATTAGACGTTTCCATTAGGCTGGACAGGGTTATGATGCTCTGTATCCTGTTTTTTCTCCAAACAGTACAGTAAATGTTATTTTACTGAAAAAGCTAATGAGGCATGACTGTCAAAGGGAGTTTCCATAAAAAGCACCACCATGGAGATAAGTATGTCATTAAATGTAACCACTGCCAGAGCTGAAATACTTATGAAAAATATTTTTAAAACATTAAATCAAATCTATCTTTAAGTAACTTCTACTGCATCTGGAAATTTTGTAGTTTGGACTCAAGAGGAGGTTCATACTTCCTGTCTTAGGTAACTTAAGTAATTTTATAGCACTGAAGTATGTGCTTTGACATTTACAGGAATTTAGCCTTCCAGCTTTTGTCCTTTGATTTACACTCAGTTATGAATCTGAAGGAACTTGCGGTAGGTGCTCAGAAGTTTAAGAGTTTGGGGGGGGGCTTTTCGTTCTTCATCAAGTGTCAGGTTTTGTGTCAGTCAAATAAGCAGAAGATACACTGGGTAGTGATACCCATTGGTTAGTAACTCAAGTCTGCTGTGGCCAGCAGTACTGGAATCTGTTCTGCTACTGAATATTGTCTCGTGGCTACTTCCAGTGTGTAGTGATGTCGTGTGCTGTGGTTCACAGAATGACAGAATATGAGGAGTTGGAAGGGACCTGGAAAGCTCCCCCAGTGCAACCCCTGCCACAGCAGGATCACCAGAGCAGTCACACAGGAACACGGCCAGGGCTTTGGGTGTCTCCACACAAGGAGACTCCACAACCTCTCTGGGCAGCCTGGGCCATGCTCCAGAACCCTCACACTCACAAACTTTGTCCTCATCTTCAGCTTGAACCTCCTGTGCTCCAGCTTGGGACCATTGCCCCTTGTCCTGGCATTGGCCATCCCAGAGCAGAGCCTGGCTCCTTCCTCCTGACACTGCCCTTTCCGCATATGCTCGTGTGTTTTGTTTGGTGAGAGTTGGATGAATTCCATTTCGTCTCTCAGAACCACCTTTAGGTTGTATCCATTGAACTCAGTGCCGTGGAGGAATATGACAGTTAGCAAATGTACCAGAAACTGGACCATGCAGTACCATGGCATTTGTTGCAGTGCCAGGATATACCATTACTTTTTTATGCAGATACATTTTCACTGTGGTCACACATGAGTGACTGCCTATATTGCATAATTTAGCATTTTTCTTTGTCCCCAACATATAAATATATATGATGCTGGTTTAAGGCTGGTGTGTTGTGGGATGACTGGAGGTATCCATATGCCATGAAACACAAAATTATGAGCACTACTACTTGTTACCGTGGTTTATTTCTTGCTTTTCACTGGTCAAGCGATTGTCTGCTGGTAATGTTGATGAAAGCTCTATGGTTGCAGTCACACTTCTTGAAATGTATTCACTCTGACTTTTAAAGCTGAGTACATCCCTTTCTACTGGGTAATGATTAGTTTGAATGTTACTAGATAAACCAGAATCCCATCCAGGCCAAATACTGCAAGAGCTCCTCCTAATGGAGCTAACAGAAAGAGAGAAAAGAAAAAAAAAATAAAAACAAAAATATTGGAAAGGGGATACTGGGAAACTTCCCTTCCTTTGTTACTCTGCGTTTCCTAATTTGAGCGGTCTCGCCATGTTACTGAAAGAATTTGGTACATATTTACCTGAAATAATTGTCTGGAATGTTTCAGAGGAAAGTACATAATTCTTCCACAAATGATTTTACAGAGTGAAATCCATATTTGGCTACCTGGGGAAGAAAAGAAGTGTTCTTGTGCTCTTCGGGGTTGTGCAAAAGCTGGTGCAATTTTCCTTTGAGTGGGTGTGAGTGGAAAGGCTGAGTGACGTACTAAGCGGATCACAAATGCATCCTCTTTCTGGCTACATTAACATGCAGTAGCTTAAGTGCAAAGCTGCTCTTTTTTGCAAAGTCAAATCTGTATGCAGTGATCATTTACACAATGAAAAGATGGCTGGGCTGCATTCAATATTTGGCTTTTAATAAAGTCTTATAGATTCCAGTCCTATAGATCCCAGGTCTGTTTTACCTCCTCAGCTGAGCGCATGCCTCTACCCACTGGTCTGTGTAAGGATGACAAAACAGAATCTTAATCGAAGCTGACAAAATGTTCCCAACAAACAGATGAATGTGTTTTAATTCGAGCTGTCGCCAATGAAAGAATGGGCTGGCTGGGTACAGCAGCCTGTGGCAGGTTGATAGGGATTTCATTCTATTTCTTTGTTTTCTTTCTTTTTAACATAGAGCAAAGTCACCTTGAAACAGATTTGAAATAACCACAGCTTGTTAAAATAAATAGTTATTGGAATCTAATGAATTATCATTAAGTGATTTGTACAAGTAGTGACTGCAGACTTCCATATTTTGTGCAGACGGAGTACGGTGAGTTTTAGGGGCCATTTGAATCAATGAAACTTCACTTGGCAAAGACGCACGGCAGTTATGGCAAAAGCAGCTTTCCATCACGGTGATACTGCTGGGCACTTCAATCACAGGTGTAAATGAGAGCTCCCTGGGCACTGCTGTTCCCCATCCAGCTGTGATAATCTCAGAGGAGAGATTTTAACAGATGGACATCATCGCCAAGCTGCTCATACCTGGTGTCTGTGCTGAAGGCTGTCATAAGAAGCGTGTGTAGCTTTATGTTGCAATTCTCCACCCCTTTTGGGATCCTGTGATGTATATCGTTATTCAGACGATCACTATCTAATTTGCAGTGAGAGCTGAAGCAGATTTAACACAAGCCAAATCTCTTCACTAACTTTTTCCATGGGTGTTTTTAGCTCCCTGGCTAAAATGTGTACATATGTTTGGTTCTGGCGGATTCCAGAAGGGTGGCTGTGATAAATAGAAATGGCATATGTTGCTAACATCAGAGTTTGAAGACAGCTGGTGCTCTTCAGCTAAGGCGCAGTAGGCCCAATTCTATTTTCACTTTGCTTTGAAATCCAGAGAACCGACTGAGCCACAGCATTGTGTGAGGCTATGGTTGGCTCTCTAATGGTCTAACATTTAATTAAATTGGAGGTCAAGGTAAGGAAAGACTAAATCCAGACCAGGCAGATTACACCGTTCCATCAGCACATGGCTTTTCAGTAATCGCAGCTCGGGGTTTTTGAGAAGTAGTGATAATACATTCTTCACGATCTGAGTCAGAAATGCACTAAAGGCTATGAAGTATCACTTTCCTAGCATTGAACGAGGATGTGGTAGAACTAATATGCATTTCCTTAATGTTTATTCATAGCAAGTTTTAGCCCTTTTGGCTTGCTTGGTTTCCCAAAGAGAGAGGCTCTCCATTCTTCAATCTCTATTCATGGAGGGAGTGAGCTACAGTAGAATTAATTGGTTTAATTTTAATCATCTCAATTTGAAACGCACAGAAGCTTCCTCTCCAGTCGTTTTAGGAGAAGGCCGCTTGCAACAGAATTAGGGTACGTTTGTGTCATCCTGTTTACAGAGTCAATATGTCCAAGGTGTCTAGATGATGAACTTAAACATTTACCTTTTACTCACTGTAATTACGGTACATAAACTACTTGCTAAATAATTTAAAATGAGCAAATTTGTACGGCTTAGGCCTAAGTTCAATTAATTCATGTATTAATTTAATTTAAAAGACTGAATTAAGCTAATATTTGCTACATTTAATGTGTCCAATTCTAGTAGTGAAATGGGCCACTTCAATTCTGGAATGAATCTGTAGATGAGTTGCTTTCATTTCAAAACTAATAGTATAGAGTGGGACCCACTAACAGCAAACTTCCATCAATACTTAATTACCATGTGCTTCTCACTTACCAGTTCATCCTACTGCAATCTTTGCATCTTCTGCTGAGCAGCATGAAAAGTGAGGGGTATTTTTTTATAACTTTGTATTGGGACAGTTTCCTTTGTGCTATTCCATTCTCCATTTGGGCACAGAACCTTTCCCTAGGCTGCCCTTTTGACTTGGTAGTTTGTCTTTGTTCTCTCTTTGTCACCTTCCTCTCCACCAAGCATCAATTATTCCTTTCCATTTTCAAAGCACTTGTACAACTGATTCTTGGAACCTTGCAGCGTAGTTTAGGGAAAACCTGTTTTATTTTACACAAACGCCACTCCAGGCTTTGCGTTTAAACCTGCACAGTCATGAGAAAACGTGGCTGTTGATGAGTGTTCCAACAACAGTTAACATTCTGTAAATAAAACATTATCCTTTCCAGTGTACCCTGTAGGTAATGGTGTCTTTCCACAACCAACATCCTGGCTGCAGAGAGTGGCTTTAGGCTTTTCTGTTCTTTAAAGAACAGAATTCAATTGGAAAGGAGCTGAGACAAGCAAAATCTTCCAATTCCCACAAGCAGTGTCAAGACAAGGTATCTGCTGTATAATCGCTTCCCGCATGACAATAAAACAGCATTTAAGGTCTAAATGTCACTGCTGTATCATTTTATAAATAGTGGCCCAAATCAGACTGGCTGTTGTTTCGGTTTTCAATGTGGTACAAGTAAAGTAACAAACTTTGACTCCGAGTATTTCAGACAAATCGTTTTGCCAACAAAAGCATTTTATGCAGGGGATTTCTACTGAACTTCTCTACTTGTTCATTTAATTTAGTAGAAAGGTCTGCAAGAAGAAGATGAGGTGGGCTTAGCTCATAAAGGGCAGTGCAAGACACTAAGTTTTAGATGTAGGAACAAACATCAAATTATCAAAATGCATAAGCTGGTAATTATGTTGCAAGTTTCATATCTATAGAGATGCTTTTACTTAAAATTGTTATGCCATTAGCTTGACAAAAGCAGTGACCCTTTCAAAAACTCCAAGTCTGCATCAACAGCTCTCCTCACAAGTCTGCAGTTTACCACGTACTGCTATCGTGATTCGGTTCGCACTCTTATTTCATCTCATTTTTGTTCTGTTTTGGTCACTTTTGCAGCTGATTTCCCCTTCTTATATTCTATTCCCCTTTAAAAGAGTCCCATTTCACCCAAAGTGTCTAAATATGAGATGTGCAGGACAGAAGTTATTTCCATAACTGTCACCTGAATATTTTTGTTTCTGTCCATAGCAGATACTGCCAGCAATAGAGAATTGAAAGCATACTGAAAAGCTGCTGAACTTGTTGCTCGAGTCAGCCTGTCAGCCTTCTTGGTTTAATGGTTGCTTCTTGTCTATAGAATAAAAGGCAATGTAGTTTAAAGAGCAGTGAGTGGGGATAAAGGCAACGTGCACTGGATTCTCGCTTTTCACTTGATCTACTGAGACCCATCCAGATCACTCAATTTTCTGTTCGCACACTGTTCTTTGCTTCCACGTATTTAGACAGTTTAAAGCTGAACTCTTTAACTGTGCATTTGTCTAGTACATAGCACAACATCGTTCTGGTTTGCCTTAGTTTAGGGGTTGATTTATTCTTTAAAAGTTTGTCGTGTGCTTTCATAAGCCCGCCTTGTCTTCACGTTTGCAGACATACATCTCAGTTACCCCACAGCACGAGGGCTTATCAATGCTGAATTTTACATGATTGCCATTTTTTAGTGATAAAGTGTTTGTGCTAAGACTCGGTTTGAGCAGAGCTCTGAGTGGGAGTCCCTAAACTTTATCTTTTACAGTGAGCAACTTGGAATGATCAAAAAGGTGTGTAGGCTTCAAAACTGACTTTTATCAGAGCTGAATCAAACTTCTGGAAACAGAGGACTTGGAGCGAGACATAGTACATATAAGGTATATCTTTTTGCATACAGCCATGCATTACATCTTTTAAGTATTTCTTCTGCAGACTCACGCTCAGACTGCCAAGTCGGTAGCTTTTTTGGTTAAAGCAAATTCTATGATTCTCCTCTTGGGTCCCCAGGTAAATGATAACTCTCTAAAGACAGTGCATATCTGTTCTATTCTTTCTGTGGGCTTTTTTCCTTGCTGAACCTTTTTTTCGAAGGCTTGAGAGCTCAAACAAGCATCAGGGAGTTGGCTGACATAAAGCCAGCCCTGCACCCATCCTACAACTTGGCTGGGAACAGACATTGTGATGCAGCTGGGTTTTCATAAAGGCAGCAGGAATCTGTGATTGAAGAGCAAGTGCAGGCCAAGTAACGCAAGATGTAGGCTCCTCGGTGCCATGCACAAAGATAATTCATACAAAATTCTGGTTTATTGTTTGTTTAGGTGTTAGGAACAACTTTTAAAAACAGCTAAATAGGAAGAAAAACTATAAATTGCAAAGCAAAGTTTTATATTAATTGCACCTGAACCTTAAATTAAAATATGAAATGTCATTTTGAAATAAGTTGTACACATCTGCGTCTTGATCCTGTTCTTGGGCGTTCCCAGCAGCTCTGTGCAGCTCCACTGGCCAGGGCAAACCTGTTTCTGATGCTGATGTGAGTTAGCAGCTTACACGTGATTTAGCAGATACTTCTGTTTGTAAAATCAATGCAACTGTGGTCAAATTATATTATTTTACCCTTTCTCAGACCAGCTTCCTTAGTTTTAGAAACAGCCCTACAGAAGAACCAGGCATGCATACAGGAAAGTACATCCCAGAAAAGTCTTTGGCAGACTATAGCAAGAGCTAATTCTGGAGTGCCATGCTGTAAGACTCCCAGTTTAGTCTGGGGGTTTGGGGGAATGTGATCCAAAAAGTCTCGTCTTTTAGAAGCTCATCTGTTCTTCAGCAGTTTGCCATAATGCCAAAATTTTTTTATTTTTATTTTTATTTTTTTACAGAAGAAAATCTTCCTGCCAAATTCAGTATTTTTGTCAGGTCCTGCTTCCATTTCATTAAGCCAAGGGAGGTTAGCCAGTCTTATTTTAAAATATTATGTTCAAGACTTGCTCAGCAAAGCAAAGCTTTGGTGTTTCAAATGCTTTGAGCTGGGAGTACAGCAAGAGCGTACCTTCACCAAATATCTGAAGATGGTGACAGTTACTAGCCTGATTGCGGTACAGTGGAGTATTTTGGAAGGCTAGAGAACATGAAGGGACAATTCTGCAACAAGCCGTGTTGAAGCGAGTAGGCAAGCGTCTCCACAGCCACCCGCTGGGCGTGGGAGCAGGTGCTGTGTCTGTGCACAGCATTGAAGCACAGTCACACGGAGGTGACTGTCACTTCAGCTAAAACCCACTAAATAAGGATTAGTCACTTCTTTATTACTTTATTTCAGCACAGCTCACTCTTCTCCTAGTCCATGAGATGACAGCTGTTTGTTACTAGAGACAAGTCATGTTTCTGGTGCATGGTAGAGAAGAACATGTCCTAAGAATAACAATTTTTCATCGTGAGCAACATGCCAACACCTCTCTAAATGGGGAGCTCCAGCTCTGATACCTTTCTGGTCTTCACTGTGGCTTCCTCAAAGTGAGGAAACAGCACAGGCACTTGAATTGGGAAGCTGAAAGATGAGTGAAGTGATCTAAAGGAATTCCAAAGATATACTCGGTGTCGTGAGTAGGCAGAAGCATTTGGGATTTGATTTGGCAGCTGCATGTGGTTAGACAGCTAATATTGAGTTGGCAAAAATACAGTCACTGTACCAAGGTTCATATCAACTAGAAAAGAGTTTTCCTCAAGCAGAATTGGGGGGGGGAAGAATAATCTGTGAGAAACAACAGTGTTAGTTATTTCTTGTGGAAACGGGTGCACAACAGAGTGCCTCCTGCCTTCCTGTGTTTATTCTTCTGTTAAATCTTGTTCAACCTTCTTTTATTAGGACTTTTCAGAGTGTGTTTTTAATCCACTAAAAACCTCAGTTTATCTATTCTTTTTCATGAGATAATTAAAAACTTATTAAAGCTATGATTCATAACCCATCAACCTCTTATTTACAGAAATATTCATGGTACCTGAAGATTCTGAAGAAAAATAATCGATGTTTACAGACAAAATATTCACTTGAGGCAAAAATGCCTCAGTAGGGCCCTTTTGCTTACGTTCTGCACTAAGTCAGAGCTGAAGGTTATGCTGGTCCTATCGCACTCTGAAATCATTGAGCAGTGTTCATTCATTTAGCTTTCCTACAATTAAAATATGAAGGGCTTTTGAGAGGAATCATTTGCTAACCAAACATCATCATTTAAATTCACTAGGAGCACAGATCAACAGAAAGCAGCCACCGAGCTGTGCAGTACTAAAATCCTTTCATCACGCACACCTATGATTATGTCTAGAATTTTTGAATGGCCTGGGATGAGAACAGTAAATGATTTATCTGTCCCCAGAAACTCTGATTTGTGGCATAAAGTATGATGGTGCCAAATAGGGTTGTTATTGCTGGTTGGTTTTTCCTTCCAAATGGCAATGATTTCCCATTACAAGCTGAAAAGCTTTGAAAAGTACACATATAAAGTCAAGGCTGGATTTCTTTTTTTAACACGAGCAGCTGGCTGCCATTTGTTTGAGTGCTTGACTTGTTTCTTTAAAAATGTGATTTATTTGGAAGAGAGTTTTCTGTGGCACTTTGTTTCCCCTCGGGCTATCTCTGAGTCCATAGCACTGGAGATGGTGGTTAATGAAGACAGATGACGTTCCTAGCCCCCAGGCTACTGTTTTCATTTTTCAATACCAGCCTTCGCATCAAGGAGCGAAGAGCAGCAGAGTCTTTATTTTGTTTCCCAAGGTTCTTCCTTAATGGTAATAGAAACACTGTGTTTCTGTAATTATGTGTGTTGCAGGAACTTTAAAGGACAGAGTTAGTTGTAAATGCAATGTTGAAAACAGCCATGTTCAGCCCAGCTAATGAACACTGCCATGCCATTTCTTCCTTCCTTGTACCAGTGCTGCCGTTATTTGATATGCAGTGATGGAGTAGAGACTTGAGAGAGTAAATGAGTTTCATTTCTTTGAAGTGGGTGAAACTACACCACGGGGACTTTTTTTTTCCTTCTACGTGAACGTTGTTAAAGTATTTCATAATTTTCTGTTTTTGAGGGAGACAGCAAACATCATGAGGCTTTGGGGCTTAAGTGCGTGGCTGGAATTTGGCTTGCGGATTAATACACTTATGTGATTTTCAGGATCTCACTATTGGCCACTTAACTAGGTCATTTGGGTCTCTCACACAGTGTATATCTCATTACTGGTGCCTCAGTCGGGGTCAGATAACACTGGAAGAATTCATTTTAAATGAAAAAAATAGTGGATGTCTAAAAAATGACATAAACGTGCTGAAGTCACTTGAGCTCTATTTTCTAATCTAAGAGATCTAGCCCAGATACTTACAGATCTGCTTCTCTTTGCATAGGGAAATACAGAGATTTATTTTTTTTACTAGAAGTTCATATATATGTCTTTGCTTTCATGACCACATTTTTATTAATCTGTAACGTTCATGTTGGCGATGCTGCTACTTCAATTTTTCTCCTGTTAGGGTCTTTGCTAGAATATTCATGAAAAGCAAACACTGAGTTGTGAGTTAATCCATTTAAAAGATACACATCTATTCCTTTATGTTCATTTGGCAACATTAAATTATCTAATTGTTTTACACAATGCAGGGTTTAAAAAAAAGTCAAGACCGAAAGATGGAACCCTGTATTTAAAACTAGTTCTGCTTTCTGTTATGATTTTGTAGCTTTCTAGCAGCTTCTCATTTTCTGAGTCTCCTGCTCTGCTCTAATTGCATATAATTAGTTTACTGCTATAAGTAGAACACTTAAAAAAAAACAACTTAAGATGGTAAAAGTCTCCCAGAGAATAATCATATTCGCTCCCTTGAATCTAAAGACTTCAAAGTTAAAAATTCAAAGATAGAAGGATCTTTGAAGAAGGACCATCTGAGCAAAAGTGAAAATCAGTCTACCTGTTTACGCTTCCTTCGTATTCCTACAGAGATACGGGAAATTCAGGAATAACATTACACTTATATGCATGTAATCATCTTTGAAGCATAAAACCCTCTCAAAGTCAACGATAATTTGTAGCTGACTTTAGTAGAATCGCAGTTTTCTTGGCTTTTTTGAACGGTTGAAAAAACTCTGTGAAATGGGAAGATTAAGGGCAAGTCCACCTCATTTCTGTGTGGGGGAGCAAAAGTACTAAGTAACATTATTTTTTCCTAAAGAAATGGAGTTATTTTAGTAATTTAAATATTAGAAACAAAACCAGCATGGTTTGGGGTCTTGGTTGCTTGTTTTTTTGGAAAGTCGTGCTGTCAAATGATGAACTAGCTACATTGACAATGACTAACACTGAGAAGGCGTTCTGCTGGTGATTTTTATAAGCTGCTGAACTTCTTAGGATTGCCGTGCTGAAATGGGGGATCTCTTCTCTAATATACAGCTCTTTAAGGGATGTGCAGAGTGAGCTAGGATTAATGAACAACGAGATGCTTTCTGCTCTCTATCTGTAGTATCAGGAGAGAAAATCAGTGCTAAAAAGAAGATCTATTTTGGAAAAGGTCACATCTGGTTGGAGAATGGTAAAATAGCAAAATGTACAGGCATATCTTAAGGGTTTTTCTCTGTTTCTGGAAAAGTTCAAATTTAACAGGGTCACCTACTCAAGTGACTTAATAACCATTGGCAAACACATTTCTTCTTTTTTTTTTTCTCCCTTCTTCCATACCCCAAAATCAGCCTTTCACATTGTGGGGCAGAAAACACTATTAGCAGCTAAAATAGGGATAACCAGTGAGAGATTTGTCTTGTTCTTTCAGAGATCGATGGTATTTGGAAAGGTTGTTTCTAATTGAGAAAATTATTCGCAAAGGAAATAGTTGGCCAATTTGAAACAGTTATACATCAAAATGTTAGGTCAGTTGTCCTTAAGGAGGTCTGCACAAATAAACCTCCCATTTTATAAGGTGTACTCTACTCCTTTTTGAAAGTTCTTTACATAAATTTCTCACAGACTATTTCCCACTGTGTTTTCCAGTTCATCTGTCCTCACCATGTGTTAATTCTTCTCTCCCCCTCTTCTCCTCATCAGAGTGTGGGGATAGTAATTGGGAAGTTTGACGTGACCTTTGCAAGCTGGTGTGCTTGAGCAAGCTGGAAATGAGACGTAATGAGGTCCCTCCATCCTGAATAGAGCTGACAGTAAATCATGGTTCCAAAAAGTCCCTTTCATTGAAAAATCAGAGTTCAGCTGTATTAATTCAGGAGTCAAGGTTCAGAAAGGCTGTCAAGTCAATGGGATTTCCCTTGCATTGGGATTGCAAGGAGCAGACCCGGCATTTGCAGAGAATAACAGGAGTTTGAAAAGGGTCACTGATTGCTCAGCTTTGTCTAATGCATTCTACTTCAGATCATAAATAGAGAAAATACACATTAAACTCGTGGAGCTAGGAGCATCAATTACATATCTGGGGAGTTTTGGGTGGGGAAAGATCACAAGAGACAGCCTGGAATATGTCTCGACCTTTTCCACATCCACTCAACTGATTTTTCTGAATTCTGATTTCCCCTCCTCATTATGACAGAAGTACTGAAACAATATAAAATATTTCTTTGGGAGCCAAGCAATAAACAAGACAAACAGATATATCTAGGTCTCTGTATATACAGTGCTATCCTCATAAAAACAAGACCAAGCTAATAGAGGTAGTACAGTTCTTTATTTTTCTTCCCTTTTTTTTCTGGTGTAGCTATTTGATACTCGTATAGGTTTCATATATTGGTCAAGATTTCTTCCTTTTGGTCACTGTGACCTCTACCCACTCCCTCAGAACTTTCAGTCTTCCTTTTCTGAGTGTGCCATGGTTTTATGAACCTTTCGAGCCACTTAACGTTCAGGAGGTACAGTGCTGGCTCCTGGGCGCACACGCCTTAGTGAAGCTTTTTCATTCACTTACCAGTGATAACTTTATTTTGTGACCCACAGCGAAGTAGAAGCAGAAGGAAAGCAATTCCTTCCTCAGAGAAAATAAACAACAAAACAAATAAAAAAAGAAAAATATCAGAATATCTGATAGCATCTCTCAGAGAAAAGGAGGCTTTTCTGTTATAGGAAAAGGGAAACTGTGGATATTCCTTGATGACTCTTCCAAATCCTCACCTTTTCACACAGACCTTGGGGTTCCCAAGATATGGGGCAGCTGCTTTCTGTCCTCTTCCATCAGATTGAGTTTCTCATGTTTCCTTATGGGTCCTGGTCTTGTAAGTCATCCAAAGGGTTAATAACGACTTTTGTTGGACAAAAGTCTCACTGAAAATTCCTGTCTATATTAGCGAGGTCTTTTCTAAAACCACCAGCAGCAGCACCAAAATTCTATGCACTCTTTCTGAAGTTTTTTTCTGAGTAAACCCTTGTTTTGGTGAAAGCTTGTTGATCACCCTCGTTTTAATTCAGTGAATGATGACTGATATGGGAAGTTCTGCCTTAGTTGTGCTTTCTTTTGAAATTCCTAAGTTTTCCCAGAGCTTAACTTTGTAATGGCTTTGAGTTGACATTGAGTTAAATGCTTCAATAGCTGCTCATGTTTCAAATGAGGGACCAGTGCAAGTGTGCCAAGGCATCGCGTTTGGGCCCTTGGAGTGCCTGCCCAGGCGTTCGGGTGAGCACTCATGAGTTTGGGAGCAGCCTCTCGCAAATTCCTCTCATCCGTCACTGCAGTTCAGGGATATCCTCACTTCCAGAAAGAAACATATGCAATTAATCAAAGTTGAGACGGAAATGCTTCATGAAGAAATCAATAATCTGTCTGGTTGCCCTCAGTGACAAGTTAAAAATAAAAAGAGGGCCATGGTGACGCTGCTTAGGCTTGAGCAGAATAGATGATGACTGTTTATGAATTGGCCTGAAACATCGCCTTTCACTCACCTATATCCACTTTTCCAGTGGAACAAAGGATAGATTTTGTTACTTCTTACAACCACTGCTGTGATGCAACTTGTTCTGAAAATATTGTGTTCTTTAAAGACTGATGCAACGACTTTTGGGAAAAGGAGAAACTTACTTAGGTATCCTACAATTGTTGTTATGGGAAGGAAAATGAGTGTTTTTCTCAATGACCTCTAGATTTTAAAATGTCTCCATTCAGTTTTACTTGAGGGAAGTTGTATAAACTTTTAAAAAGTGTGTTATCATTGCACTGCCATTGTTATCTCGTTCATTACCCTATTTCCTGTGCAGACTGTATCACATTAAATAAAATTAAGACTGAAGGGTTGAAAAAAAGAAAAGTTCAGAATATTTTTATTTACATTGCAATGCAAATTACACACTCGTACACACCTGGCTTATAACAGGTTTATTCCAAATAATTTCATCAATGATATCAACAGATTCAGAATAATCTTTCCATAATAATTCTGGTTTGGAAAGTTCCTTACTTATCTGTGAACAGAACTTTTTGGCTTCACTGACTGAATTACCTGAGCACCTATCTTGTGTGGATCTCTTAGTGGGGGACAAGAGCTGGAAACTCCAGTTCTTTTCTACAGGGAAAACTCTCATTTAAATGACTTAGTGTTCAGAAGCTGACAGCAGAGGAGGCACCTGCTCTGGTTCATTCTTGTCTGATATTTCCTGCAATCTTTTTACCAGGTGCAAGTAAACATAAAACACTATCAATTTTGACTTGATAGTCTTTTACAATATCTTTGCATTCAGCCTGTATTGGTAAGAACAACGGTTGTCTAGAGTGAAATTGAACTATAAATCAGACCTAATGTCTACAAAAAATAGTCACTTTAATGCATAGCTAACCCTCCAATTTCCTGCCTTCCTGGCTATGCAATATTCTCAAAGCTTTTTCCTCCCCAACTGTTAAAGTAATCCAAGAAGTTTTGTTATTTTCCCCAATCCTGTTTAAATCAATTGAAGTAAATTATTTTGACCAGGAACGTTTTCATAGTATGTTTTCTTATAAAGCAAAGTAACTAATTTTATTTTTAAAAAATGATAGCACCTGAGTTAAAATGCAAAAGGTAAGCAGGAGCGAAAGCAGTGGAAAAGAAGTCTGTGTATGAGGAGAGTATAAACTTCTTTTGTGTAACTTGTTGGATATTAATTTATTTTTATGCTATAATAAAGGATAAAATTTTAAAAAATGATAGCACCTGAGTTAAAATGCAAAAGGTAAGCAGGAGCGAAAGCAGTGGAAAAGAAGTTTGAGTACAAAGAGTATAAACTCCTTTTGTTTAATTTCTTGGGTATTAATTTATTTTTATGCTGTAATAGAGGATAAAAGACAATCAAAAGGGATGCTGAATGACACGTTTGCAAAAAACCAGGAGGAAATTGAAAATGAGGTCATATGATTGCAAATCTGTAGGATAAACAACCTCTTTACCTAGCATAGGGCTAATGTATTTTATGTCACCCTAGAACCTGCATCACCTAGTACCAGTAAGACACACATATTGCTATTATATTATATATAGAGAAAATGCAACTTCCGAATTTATTTTGCAGCAACCCTGGTCACTAATTGCAAAAAATAAAGACTTGAAGACATGATTAGCCTAAGGAATAACTGCTAAATTATAATTTCTCTACTGAGTCAATAGATGCTCCTATATATACACACTGAAAATATCAGAGAAATCAGATTTAATCAGGTTTAGGTCACTAACTGTGATGACACATCTGTTTGATTCTGTGCCTCTGCCCAATATTCAGTTGGAGTTAACAAAAGGACCACAGTTAATCTGTTGTCATTATTCCCTTGGTCTTTGAAAATCTGCTTATTTTGCTTCCGTGTGCTTGAGGTGGTATTTTGTACCTGTAGTAAGGAGTTAATATAAATAATCGGGGAGGCTTTCATAAGCACGTACAATATAAATAACTGCGTTGCAACTTACCTCTGCTGGTTCATTTCTCTGGAGGGTAAGACTTTATAGAGCTACCTGCTGAGAGATTCTATAACACCAGCAGGTCATCATTATGCACCTCGTAATGTGCAGCTTTGCTTTTTACCAAATAATTATTTAGTTTAATGAA
Source organism: Mesitornis unicolor (assembly GCF_000695765.1). NCBI lineage: Eukaryota > Metazoa > Chordata > Aves > Mesitornithiformes > Mesitornithidae > Mesitornis > Mesitornis unicolor. Next base: position 55,113 of record NW_010176531.1, on the reverse strand, counting down.
AGGATAAGAATACACAGTATATAGAAGATAAACCTAGACCTGCAGTCTAGGTCCTGCAGACAAAGATTCTCTAAAACGAGGTAGCACATTGTAACTGTCTGGGGGAGTTCCTAATTAAAGTCAGTTGGATTTTTTCTTTTCTTCCACTAAAAGAGAAAAATAGTCCATGGTGTCCAGAAAGATACCTGTCAAAAGCACAGAGAATGAGAGAAAAGAGAGAATTCAAAAGAGTATTCAGAATATATTCCAGTTTAAGGATATTTTCCTCAGAATGAAAATAAGACCTTCAAATAGATAAAGTAGTTGGTATAATTTTCTAAAGAGCTACGGAACATGTAAATAAATTCACACAGAACTCTGATGCCTTTCTTGTGTAAGGTATTTAGCTTGGTAGCATACTGTATTAATTGAAAGTTGTTATAATAGCAAACTTAAGATGGGACACTTAGAAGTTATTTTTTAAAATAATAAACTAATAATTCCAAAGCAAAAGTAGGAAATAAAATGCAGGTTGTGGAAAGGATGTGGTCCTAATGAGTTTCCACAGCAGTTCCTTACAGGCTTAACACATTTCTATGATCCAAGAAGGGCATATAATAGAAGTACCTAGCAGGCTTTGTACACGAGTCAAAAAAGAAGGTAAAGAATGGATAGAAAAGTTCACTGATATGGAATTATAAAAATTCTTTAGATGAAGGTTACAGAAGAGCAGTAAGTGTTTTGTTATGGTTAGTTACCTAATAAAACAATGTGGAACATTCTAGAAGAATGGGGTATTGTCTCTGAGAAGTGGTGACTGAAGGGTGATGGCAGATTATGAACTGAATAGGGTAACACAGTACCTAAACAACAATATGGTCCCTTAATTTATTTTCCCTGTGGCGATGAGATTGTACGCTCCCCCTTTATTTGTCATTGGTGCTGGCAAGCGTGAAGCCTTAGTAACAAAACAAGGTGTATGGCTATAAACATCAGGCTTATTTGAGTGGCTGCAGTTAACTCTGAGGAAAGAGTATTGAAGCTTTAGGGCAAAGAAGCAGCAGACAACTGGAAAATAATGGTTGCTGAAATGAAATTTTGTGGTAGGGGAGCCACAGTTCACCGTAAGATAAATTTTTGTGTCTTGCAGAAAAGGAAGAATAAATTTATAGAAAAAAAAATATTGTTGCAGCTAGCTGCAGCCAAACACCACTAGAATATGCTAATTTATTTCAGTTAAATAGCTAATGACATGAAAGGTTGATTTATGTTTGCCTGTGGATAGGAAGGTAGGAATATGAAACTGGGTTGGAGTCAATCATTTGTGTCCCTCTCTGCCATTGCTGCTGACTGATTGCCCGGGAATTTGTCTAATGTGGACATGACGTGTCTGACATCCGGCTTTGTGCCATCTCCTGAAAGCATCAAACAGACCAGCAACTTGAGTGATTGCTTTCAGGACGTTACATCCACTCATAGGGACCAAAACAAACAAGGATTATTAAACCCAGAGAAGCATTAAATTAGAGGCAAGGTATGAAATTATCAGAGAGAAGCAGCATCTAAGTATTGTGGTCATTTAGGTAGTGAGGCTTCAGTGTAAAAGGTGAAAGTCAAGTGTATTTTCTGCCTTTGTACCGTTTATGCCTAATGTTCTTTCACCACTTCTTTGTCACGGTAGGTTAATGGTTGATTAGTTGTCAGCAATGTGGAGTTTATTGGAAAAAAAGTACCAATTTGGAAAGAATCTGAAGTCAAAAAAACCCTGAGAATTCAAGAAAATACTTGAAGTAAAATTGCAGTCTTCCTGAATGTCACAAGGCAGTAGCTGTGTCCTTTCTGCAATGGTTATTGCTGGATATTAAAGTGGGTGGTGGGGGCAGTATTTGAACTCCTCACGTTGTAATGGTACAAGGCACTGGGAACAGTGTGACCTTCCAGACCTTTCTACCAGGGGTGAACTGAAAGCTATGATACATTTTAGAGAGTGTATGCAAATTATGCGATGTTCTAATTTACACAATCAACCATTATTTACGTACTTATTTTCCAAGATGACAGCTAACAGCTTGATTACAAATGCAGATGCTAATGCTAATGCATTTCTCAGTAGCTCCAAGTGTATAACTACTAACAGTGTTAAGGACTAGGCTTTCAACTATGGGCCTGTTCCAGTTCAAATGAAGCCGAACTGAAAAATACCCAGTTTTCAGTGGTGTTATTCGGTGTTCGTCCCATGGTGTTGTGGTTTATGTATTACAACCACAGATACGCAGCTGAAAAACAACCTGAATGTGGGTGATTTAGCTAAAACAAGAGCTTTCACTGGTCTGAAACATTTGCTGGGACTTCAGGATTAAAAATCTCAGCAAGAAAACCACAGGAAATCTCAGAACTCGTGCCTATGGCTTCTAGCCTGATGATGGGGTAGTGAATGATAGGGGCACAATGATACTGGAGTATTACTGGTGCCTTTAAATAATTAATCAATCTGGATTAGCTATCTTTCTATGATTATATAGGTATAGTTTTATAGTTACCTCTTTATATTTACTAGTAAATAAGATAAATGATGGAACAGATTAAAATGACAAAACAACATTCTGAAAATAGCTGGGCCTCTTCAGCTCAAATACTTCTGAAATCTAAATAGAAAACCTGCTACATACGTAAATACTTATCAAGAAATCTTACAGCGTTTTTGGCCACTCATTTCTTTAACTGCATTATCTCCTTTTTCTTAAATGCCCCTAAATTCTGGATTATAAACTAACAAGCAGGAATTCAGGATTGCTGGGAGAAATGCAGCTTACAGTCTCTTGATAACACAGCCCATCTTACTTGATGCTCTAAGTTAGGTCTTAATTATAGAAAAATAAATTACTTATTTACTAATCCACACAGTCTACCCTGATTTGTTACTTTATCTCTCTAAGAATAATTAAATTCCATCCAAACATCCTATCGGTTAATCCTCCCTAGAAAATGAGCTCATTAAATATGTGTGAGATGGGTAAATTTTTTTGTCAAAAATCCTTCTCCTGGTTGAATAAACAGAGCTTTATTTGTGTTGCTGAGCAGCAACATTTTTAATTTCTTGGTGACATTTTAATTATGACTATTGATGCTACAATTAGGAGCACAGTGAAATCAGCACAGTAAGACAATGCCATTCCCAAAGTGGGTCTAGTTGTCACCTTCCAGAATACTTGGTTTTCTCTTTCTCTCCA
>NW_010176531.1:0-51873 GCF_000695765.1 Mesitornis unicolor | reverse complement strand
AAGAGCGGGGCTAACGCAGAGGCAACTTTAAAGCAAAGAGAGTGATAGTTAGGGCAGTTGCAATTGCTACTCCATGAGAGCTTTTCTGTTTCCTATGAGGACTGAGCTGGTTCTCATAGACCAGTTGGTGGTGGCCAAATTCAGAGCAGAATTCAGAATTTCAGAATTTCTAAAATTCAGACTTCAGAATTTCTAAACCAGCAATTTAAACGCTACCGTGTGTCCTAGTCAATCAGCTGTTGCAGTCAGGGAATTAGAGAAGACGTGAAGAGGCATTTGGCGCTCTCTGGCTCCTCTGATCATCAGATGCATAGTGCTTTCTTGTGTCAAAACAGCTGGTGCTGAACTTTGCCTTGGAAACTCGGTGAGACCACACTCATTTCTTCAGCTGATGTTTGTACAGGACCTGGCACAATGATTATGGACTCTGGTTATGATATCAATGACAATAAATGGAGGATGAACGAATAATCTCTGGGATGAATTATGAAGGCTAGATGACTTTGAATAAATAAATAAAATATTATATTGTCAGAAGTCTGGCAGAGCAAGGCACTCGATTTTAGAAATGTTCATTTCCAGTATTAAAGTCCCTTTCTATTGTTTGTAAAATGATGCTACACAAGTGTTTTTTACATATATGCATTTATTTGCTTTCTTTTCATATGCTGTCTTCAATATCTTAAGCTATCTCACAGAATCATTGCAAAGTATGTAATTCTGTTGGGTGAACTCATTTAATTTTTCATTTTGGGATGATGTCATTTATCTATAAACTTCACTAGATGTCTCTGGTATGGAAAAGCTGACTACTTTGTGCGTCTTAGAAACCAATGAAGCAGCATATGCACAACACAAAAGTCTCAATGAAGGAACAGTAGCCTGGTTACTTATCAAAATTCAGTTTTCTATGGCTTTTTTTCTTTAGTCTCTTTAAATATCTGTTATACAGAATCCTGATTATGAGCCAGTCTGACAGCTGTCAGTCACGAGCTAACTGGAGTGTGACTGTGCAAAGACCTTAAATTCTGTTCTATGTTGAAGAAAATGCCTTAGAACTAACCTTGACTTCTGGTATAGCTTAAAGTCAAAATTAGGAAAGAAGATTAGGAAATCGGAAAAAAAAAATCTAGACAATATCTGTTGGTTTTTAGTTCTGTAAGAGAAAGAAGATCTGAAGAAAAAGTAACTCCTCCAAGTGCAGATGAATAAGGCTTAAGAATAGAAATAACTCCTTTAAGGTGCATTCCTCTACAACAATGCTGGAGCCATTGTAGGTTAACATAATTTTCCAGGCCGTTTATAATCCCTTTGTGACAGCAAGATTATCTGGTAGAGTGATGCAACAAGTGAGCTGAGATCGCTTAAATTTATTTATGGCAGGTGCTACAGCACTTCCATTATTATGGGGATTCAGGAGAGACTTATTTTGTATAGCGTGGCAAGGGTCTGTTGAGGGGAGGAGGGAGATTAATTTTATAGAGAGGATGTATGCAATCCTTTTCCAATATTTGGATAATTGTTCCAGCAAAGCTGGAAAGTGACCCTGTGACCCGTTGTGTGGGCATCTTCCAGTGTCTGAAAGGACGAGGAAAGAAGCAGTGATTGGGACAGTGAGAAAAGGGAAAATCCTAGAAGGATTGCGCGGGGCTCTGGACTATCTATTGTGCCGACCAAAACAAGGCAGGCCAAATAAGCATTCATATCTAAATAAGCATTTACAAATCTCTCTTTGGAGTGGAATTAACTGATCCTTGATCAAGATGACGTACAATGAGGACTCCCAGTTGTTCGTATGCTTCTCATCAGGCTGCGCAATGAAGAATTAGCCCTTAGGGGTTTACGCTTTGCACGTCAGCAGGATTTGGTGATGGAGCAGATTAATTTCCTTCAGTTTGGATTAGGAATGTGGCTTTTCTGATAAACAATAATTCTACCTTTATAAAATATGTCCCAGTAGGCCAATTAATTTGAATTTGCTGCATGATGTTAATAAATCTAGTTAACTTGCTTGATTACTTCTCCGCAATGAAACAGGTAACGTATAATTTTGTTTAGTCGTCTGAACTACTGCTCAGATTTCCCTGTTTTTGCCATACATTTTAGTCGTACCTTTTCTATCAGAGACACTTTTATTTTATTTTTTTAACTTACTAGAATTTAAAAATTAATTGTGAATAGTATTAAGCAATGTGATGTATTTAGTTATGCTACTCAGTCACTACTGGGTAACGTAATCTCATTCCTTGTCTCAATTTGCTCATTCAGAGATGAACAGGATTTCTGTATTTACATCCTAGTGCTGTAGGTGAGAAGAAAATAGAAACCACCACCAATTTTTTCTCTTATTTATATTCCACCTCTGTCTTTGGAGCTTTGGTTCTGGTTTTCATTTTCCTCCTTCATGACAGCAGCGCATTGAAGTGAATTTTGTAGATTTTCAGCAGTAGTTCCCAAACCTCTGCCCTGGTCAGTATGCAGCAGCATAAGCCTAAACCTCATGTCAGTAATTTCATAGCTTGCTTTTCTGTTTTGTCTTCCCAATTTTGGCTTGTACGTTTTTCCTTTATTGCTTCAAATAAAATAAAAAAAAAATCCTACTTGTATCTGCACTCATCTGCTCTTACCATCATCTGAGCTCAGGAAGTAAAATGATACTATAATCCACTTCAAAGCATATTATAACAATCCTCATTAATTGAGGCTTTGCCTTTAATCACCTCTCATAAGATTATGAAGATAGATTTTTTTTTTTTCCCTAAAAACTGCCACCCAAGTTATGAATATGGCCACTGAATCTCCCTGAAATCCTTCATTTCTCTGCAGCTGAAAATGTTACTTCACTCAAAACCTTGCACTTTTTTTCCACACATGACTCAGCATCAAACTCACAACCTGAAGAAAACTGTATCAAAATATTGCAATTTCTATTGAATTCTGGGGTGCAAAAAGCCCTCAGCTATAACCTACGTGACTTCCAACTCAGTGCAGGTCTGAAGTTGGATGGATCGAACAGATTTCCCTAATGAGGGCTGCAGTTTCCCATCGGATCTCTTGGCTACGTAGGAGATGATAGCGGCAATTACTTTGATTAAGGTGCAGGAATGGTTTTCTTTTTTCCAGATGTCTGTCTTCCGAGTAAATCAGGAATTAAATCTAGATCGAATTATAGATATGTTGGCTCAATTAGTACAATAACAAAAGTTTTACGATGTAGCTGGAGAGGAGCCTGACTTCTCAGATGAATTCACTACTTGGGTCTCGGTTTCTCAACATGAATCAAAAATTGAGACATAAAAATAGGGCTAAATAGTGAAGTCCTGGAACGTACATGAACAACCTCAAATCTCTTTGCTGGGGGATGGGAGTTTGTTCCCTCTTTCTTTCTGCTGCAGCCTCTTTGAATCTTCCTTCTCTTGCACACAGGGCTTTTTTTACTTCTCAATACTTTCCTTTCCAGTCAAATCTCTGAAATACAATACTATACCAGGGCTTTTTTTTCCCTGGCAGGCTCATCTCTTTATCTTTTGTACATAATACACTTTTTATACTGTTCAATATAAAACACAAGACAGACTGCAAATGTGAGAATTTGTTTTACATATCAGAATATACTTAACATTTATAATAAGTTTTATTAACTTGGCAAAATGGAGCAGGATATTTTTTTAGTCATCTGCTGATTTCCTGTGAATCACTTGATACCACGTTAATCATAGTACTACATTATCAACCTCGCATTTTAGTTATCATATTTAGGCTTCCACACTTCTTTTCATAGAATCTTATATCCCCCATTCACTTGGAAATAAAATTCTTATCATCACAATTCTTTGAGAGCAAGAATATATTGCTCACAAGAAAGTACATCTGTATCTTTTAAAATCTGCAGGAAAAAACCTTACGAGCACAGCCAGTGAAATGTTATATTTCAGTGTTTTATAGGCTATTTTTTATACTGTTAGCTCAGAGTCTTACATATCATACAGTGCAATTGTGCTTTAGAAGAGAGCAGTGGTACATGGATATTCCTAATTCAGGCTTCTCAAACTGTACATTATTGATTTATAAAAACTTGGACTCCAAGAAACTTGATGTACAAAGTATCTGTTCATAGAGTGTGATCTAATAAAAGTAAATTCCAGTATTCAGCACTTACTGGGGACAGACTCATTCACTAGGAAAAAAGCAGTCTAAAAGATCTCAGAAATAGCTGTTAGCCTTTGTTGTAACACTAAATAGCTTTTAATGTCAGGACCTTAAGCAGCACCAGCAATTGTTAATCATGATCATTGAGAGGTATATAATTACTGATTTCTTTAGAGTGAGAGATGTTAGTGCTGCCACATCTCAAATGAGACACACACAAACATTGTTCTTCTGAGATATTTCATTCACCCTTCTCTCCCTCCCCACTCCTAATCTTTGCAAATGATTGCTTCCCTTGCTGGGTGCTTGTAGAAAGAATGAGACTTACAGAGGTGACTGTCAAGTGTTACACCTGGGGTAATTTCCTTGTATAGTCAAAGTAAAAGCCATGGTCCTCCCTTCTCTTCCATTTCCTAAATCCAAGTAAAATTTACTGTATGGAGGAAAACTATATTAGCAAGAAAAAAAGGAGGGGGGAGGTGGTACTCATGGTACTCATGCCAAAGATCCAGTTTGGTGATGTGCCACAGCACCTTACAGATAGAAACAAAGTACTTTTGCTCTAAAAGCCAGATTTTTGTCAAATCCAAAAGTAGTGTTAGTTCAGGTTAAGGTGCTTAGAATGGGCAGGAGGGCAGCAAGCAGCCACTGGATTATTCATTTCTGTGTTTTACTGTGTCCTTTGACTAGATCCGAACTGACTAAAGGTTGGTTTTGTTTGGTTTGGGGATTTGTTTTTGGTTTGTTTGGGTTTTTTTTGCGTTTAGGCGATTTGCAGTTGTAACAAGTCACAGCTCTGGGGCACTGCTGTCCCAGGACTATTGCTCTCCGATCCTGACAGAAGTTGCCCACAGCCACTAAATCTTCCCATGAACTCTTTGTGTTTTTTAATCCCATGGTCCCTTATGGCATGAAACAATCTGTCATCTCACTTCTGTCCTCAGTCTCTTTCCTCTATCTAACCCTAACAAACCTTGGCAAAAGCGAGAGGGAGGGGAAAAAAAGGCAAGTTATTGAAGGCTTAGCTAAATAAAGTGAATCTAATGTTCCGTTAATATCACACAGAAATGTCTTTCCATTATTTGTTGTTTTAATGAGATGTTGAGGATTAAAAGAAAGTAGTCAAAAGTACATTTCAGCCTACATGGTCCAAGACCCAAACTCATTTAGGCACCTGCATTTCAGTGGTTAACCACTTAAGGAAGAGGTATCTGGCCATTGTGTGCCCAGGCAGCACATTTGGTCACCGTAATTTTTCTAGTTCAAGTGCTGACTCTGTCTAGGTAAACACAACCTGAAAACCAGGTTGTTAGAATATGCCCATATAATAAAACCGTTACTTTGTGGAGAAGGGAGGAAGAAAATATGGCAAGTAGGTGTAGCAAAGCAGAATGGAAAGCACTGCATCTATCACAGGCTGAAATCTTCATTTAGAGTCAGACTTGCAGGTTAGGTACGTAATTGCCGTTCACCCATTTGAATGGCTCACCATTTATCAGAGAAAATCAGAACAAAGTCTTGGGGGTTGCTGAGATGTGCATGGCTCTGGCTCATTGAAATTGTAGTTACGACTCTGGCCACAAATAGCGATTGATTCACCCCAGCTGTGCTGAAGCTCAAGGCTTGATCTCAGCCAAATGCATTCACAACAAATCAGACGTGTGCTCCAGCTGGGAAGATGAAATGGGGTTGGAAAGTACATTGGTGACAAGCATGCTGTTTGCAGGTACTGAAGATATTTAAATGTACCAGGCAAGAACAAATACCTTATTAGAAAAGTAACTTTTAGAGGATCCTATACTTTATCAAAATGCTAATAATTACAGTGAGGCAAATAAGAGGAGCTTTCAAACTATGTGATCTGATTCACTACTGAAGTCCATCAAAAATAATTTAATAAATAGACTTAAACTAAATTTAATGAATAAAAACTCATCGTCTTGGCAGGTGATGCAGCTACTGAGTAGTGCGATATGGTACCTGAGCTTCTAGTACACTTCACTGCTTGGAGAAAACAGGGAAGTTGGAAATGGGTGTCAAATCCATTGATTTCCACAATTTTAGGAGGAGTTGTGGCACTATACACACTTTTCTCAGGATATTATGTAGTATGGCATCCTTTACATGAATCCTGTTGTCTTAGTAGGTAGCGACACAACCAAATTGAAGAGCAAATTAACACTGAAGCTACAGCAGAAAGAACCTCTTGAAGTTAGGGAGAAAATTCACATATATGTGTGTATAAATATGTATACATTAAGAACTAGATATATTAACAGCATGCTGATAATTTGATTAGAGGTTTAGGCTTCTTTCATTAGGGTTGAGAGATTCCCCTTCATTATCCCACAATTTAAGCTCTAAATATATATATTTAAGACACAGTTATTTTCCCCCAAGGACATTCTGCCCTTGGCAGAGTCCCAGAGCTGATGCAAACTTGTCTAAGGGTCAGCAGTTTTTGCACTCTTTCTGCAGTGATAACCATGTAAATATTTTTAATGTATTTTATACAGATACACACTCTATCACTTTTCCCCAAGCAAATAGTAATTAGGAGCAACAGCAACAAAAAAAATCCTATTCTTTCTGACTTGATAAGACCTTATTTGATATTTACTGAACAACAGCCTTACAGTGTCCTCCTTGGAAGACTCAAGTGCCGTAAGGCAACTGGTAGTATTTAGCAATCTTCTGCATCAGTAGTTTTGCCTTCTGGGCTCCACAATGGATTTTCCTCATGTTGGAGTATCTTTACAACTCTGCCCCTTGACCTATTGCACTGCACTGGCCAGCAGTGGAGGAAGAAGTCGGGCTGGTGATTTCTGGGACATCAGAAGTGACAGCTCCATGAGTAGAGAGAGTGAGATACCGTTATCAATAGATATAGACGATACAGATATAGATGATGTAGATATATTACAGCTGGGCATCAGTCACTACAGAGGGTATTCAAAATTAGGTAACTGTCAACTTCATGAAGAAATCCCTTGAAAGACAGGAAATGCGTCTACCCTGTATGTATACAACCTGAGGTTTTTTGGATATATTTTAGACTTCTGCTAAGAAATTCATAAACTGCATGAGAACAATTGGTCTCCAAAATCTTTTATATTTTTTTTTATTAGTAGAAACATGCTGAAATGAAAACAGTCTCCACAAAAGGTATTCTTGTTTTATTTGGAATTCTCTTTTAGACCTGTCTTAGCCGCAATATTCTTGTACACAATTGTCTAGTAGAGGCTAGACTTTTGGTTATCAATAGCACTTTTCTCTGCTGACACTTCTAATATACGTAATCATAACCATTATTGTGGTGAGATCTCCCCCTTTTCCTCCTTTTTTTTTTAAATTATCTGCCTCTTGGCTCTTTGCACAACAGCCACTGCTGAGAAGTCCCAGTCACTCACCACAGATTCCAGTTGCTGCGATACCCAGCTGATACGTGACATTTTCTTCTCAGCAGAATCTAAAGGTCATATAAGAAGTCTGGGAGAGCAGATTGAGTGGATCCTTGCCCGATTTCTTCAAACCCAGTGAACCACAGGATAATTCTTCCTCTTTCCCCTTATTTGTTTAAAGAGGGGAAAACACGGATTGGGAGCATTTGTAAGCTGCTTTATCACCATTTCACCAACAAAGCAATGCAGTTATGGAAAAAGTGACTTATTCACCCAGAAAAAGACTCTGATTTAGGTCCTTGGAGAGTTAAACCATAGCTAAGCCATTGGATTGTATCCCCTGAGTTAGGGAGGTGTGACTATGGTGTATATTTTCTGTTGTGATTGTGCAGAAGTGGGTAGCAAGTTATGTTTAAATGAGCAGTTTCCTAAATCGCAGACATTATGGGTTAGCAGTGACTCTCACCAACAGGTTGTGGTCTGGTCTGCCCCTTTTTCCACCTGTGGAAGCCTGTTTAGTTTCTTGGACAGAGAAGTGATCTCTGTGCACACCCAAAGTCAATGGTTTCTTGGCCTCTCTGAAACACAATCGTTTAGCTGTGGGAATTACCAAATTAATACAGTGCACATTTAATAAGAATATTTTGGTCATAGGGAATAATGATTTCTGTGAGAGGCATTGGTCCCCCTTTGGAGCTAAGAAGGGCCAAGGACAACCTTCAGTTTCTGTTCAAGATCCTTCACTGCGTTGATCTTGAAGCCAGTTTTCTTTACTTTAGTGATACACACCAGCCAGTGACAGTTATGAAGTGGAACAGAAATGGATGATTATTTGCCATTTGCACTGACCCGATACCATCAGTCTTCTTATCCTATAAACACGTACTCCTAGCTATTAAATTCTAGATATAATAAAACAAATTAATAGCTAATAATCTGTATAGCTTGCTTGCAATACAGAGGTATAATAGCTTGTCTGACATTTTTTAGAGCCAATATTTACCTTTATCACTGGTAAGTGCCTCCTGAGACTCATTATTCATGTAATTCCCATTAAGAGGCAGTAGTAAAACAGCCTGTTGTCTTACAACTCTTGTTGTTAAGTACACTATGTTTGGTAATAAATACTTCAGCTTCTGCTACACCAGAGAATTATTGTTATTTCTTATCTCTAGACATTTATAAATAAATGAATCATGTTTATTTATAGACTACTTTCCATTTACTTCTTGCAGTAGCCAGATAAAGCTGCTTCCCTTTAGTTATCTGATCATAACTCTTGAAGCTTGTTTATTCCCTTTGAACCTAAGGCTGTAACAAAATTAATATTCTTGCTTTTTATATCTTTTACTTTGCCCTTAACCAAGGGTGATATTTAGGGAAAAAAGTTTTATTGGAAGATATATGATGTCAGTTCTAGAATAATGTGATAGAAATACTATGCAGAATTGAGTTACTTGCACTTGTAGCTGCTATTTCTACTGCCGTTACTAAGGCCTGGTACAGGAAGATAATAATTAACTTGTGTCTCTAATTTGCCTGGTCAATGGCTCCATGCAGATCTATGACAACCCTCAAGACAAATTCCAAGCTCTGTTATGTTATTTAGGAAAACTTTTGCAACAGTGTGAATATAACCAGGTACTGTTTTTCAAAGCCTTGAAACCCATGTATGTGTAGTTTACCACTTAAATATTTATGGCACTGTTCATGTGTCAGCAAGAATAAGAATTTTAGGCTCATGCTTTGGCAAAATCCAGACTCAGAAATACTTTTTTTAGCAGAACTTGCTGCAAAATCTGACGATCTTCTTCTTGCTGTTATAATTACTTTGTAGTGTCACTAGTATGCTTTTAAAAGTCATTCTGTGCGTGGCTAGAAATATGGGGTGAGGTTTTCAAAAGCATCAAGTACTCATTTAATTCTGCTTGTACCCACTTGAAAGGGTTTTTGTTTTATTAAGTCATTTGCGAGGAGAAGGCCAATGCTGTCTGAGCTGGGGAGGTGGATGATGGATGGTTAATCATCAGGACTGGAGCTGTGATAAACATCTGAAAGTGATCTTTCTGCTTTACTAGTTCCCTACATTATCCATAATGATCCTTCTTCTCTGTCTCAGTGTTCTTAAAATTAATTTTCTCTATTTTTACACTCTTTGGGAGTCACTTATAAATGAAAATAACCATTGAAATTCAGTAGTTACTGACCAGTTCAATGACCAGGACACAACTCCTGTGCATTCTTAGAAAGCTGCGAGTGAAATGGTGGCTGGGATCCTCTGGAAATATCACATGGAACTGAAAATATTCCCCTTTTCTGGGAATCTGGCTGTCTTTTGTGGGTGGAGATTACATATGGATGTAAGAGAAGAGCACTCTGGTGTGAAAATTGTGGCTTTGCAGCCACCTGAAAGTTATATTAGTATATATATTGCTTTCTTAATACACACTGTGTCCTTTTAAACCATTGAAATAGGATGTGAGGGAGCATAGGAGGGCAGTCACAAACAAGCTGGTAAATGTCCTGACCCAAGAACCCATTTAGGTTCACTCACAGAATCATTAAGGTTGGAAGAGACCTCCAAGATCATCAACCCAACCCCACCATGGCCACTAAACTGTGTCCCCAAATGCCACATCCATCACTTCTTGAACCCGTCCAGGGATGGGGACTCCACCACTGCCCTGGGCAGCCCCTGCCAGTGCTTGACCACTCCTTCTGTACAGAAATTTTCCCTCATATCCAACCTAAACCTCCCCTGGCACAACTTGAGACCATTTCCTCTCGTCCTGTCACTGATTATATGGAAGAAGAGACCAACACCCACCTCTCTACCCACTCCTTTTAGGGAGTTGTAGAGGGGATAAGGTCTCCTCTCTTCTAAACTAAACCCCCCAGCTCCCTCAGCCGCTCCTCACAAGGCTTGTTCTAAATCAGGTTGCTCTAAGATTGATCTAAATTAGCCCAGTTCCTTACAAGCTAGGGAGGGAAGGTAGAAATGTGCAGAAATCAGCAGGCTGATCGACAGTAGTACTGTTTTCCAAATAACTGCGTGCAGCAGTTTTCTTTACAGTTTGGTTTGGCCATCCCACATAGATGAAGAAACAAAATCCTATCGAGCCCACAAAGGTTTACATTAATCAGCATATTACTTTGTCGTGTCCATGAGGCTTGGCTGAGCATTACGTGTAGTTACAGAAATATTTCACGTTGCCATATTAAAGCCAATGTTTGATCTGAGACTCCTGTGCTATTTTTTCTGAGATAAGCAGGATTACCTTTGAGAACTGCATCCCTTTCCTCTTCATGCCTCCCATAGCCCCTCAGACAGGAAAAAGTTGAAAACTGAGGTTGAATTTAATGGGATTTTGTAGGAAAAAAATAAAATGAAAGCAAAACCTGTGTCTAAAATGCCTCCTGAAGCTACTGAAATGAACATTTCATCCCAAAAGGAGATGGCTTCTTAGTTTAGTTCATTATGTTTAATGGAAAATTGTTATTTCTCTTTCTTAAATTCAGGTCCAAACAACTGGTGGATTTTTACTGTGGCCTCTATTGACTTTTATTAAAAAGAAGTACTCATTTAAAAGAATCCTGGCTGAAATCCACTTCTCTGTTTTCATAAGGTATTTCATCAAAAAAGTAATTTAAGAGAAAGATCTTTCTATTGTAGCTTCACAAGGTTTTATTTGTGGTTGTAGAAGACCATAAGAGATTTCCTTCATTTAATTTTTTCCTGGAATTTTTCATATCCTTGAGGTCAATTTGTTGCATTAATAAATATCACTACAATGGAGAGCAATCCTAGACGTGTGGTTCTGCTGCTTTGGGCAGTAAAGGAAATAGGAGCTCTAAGTATTTGGGGGAGGTTTAAAAAGGAATTTCTATTAATCCCATAGCAGCTAATGAATTTATTTCTTTTCTTATAAGGTATTTTAGTCACCTAGTATTAAGCAGATGATGCATATGTGTAAAACTATCCAGTGGCAAAGACAGTGCAATCTGGGCAGCCACTAGCAAACCACTTCTAAACAAATTTAGCATCTCAGTCCTGGTTCAGCTCCTTAGGCGTGTTCAACTTGAGGTTAATTAAATACTTCATATATGAGGACACTTGTAAAGAAATCCATCCTATCTGTTCGCATTCAAATGTCCTTGCTTGGAGAAATTGCTCAGCAAAGACATCTTTGCTCCCTTGCCAGCACAACGAGAAAAGCAGTGCCCTTTGGTCGATCTGCAGGTTTTTGGGGGGAAAAGCCTCTCGTCTTTGGGTGAAATGCATGGCACGGCTGTGCTGCAAGTGCAAAACCTACTCGGAGCATCTTCCGACGCCCTAAAGCGGTTTAATCAAATAAGCAGCTGCAAAGTCATCCTGCCCGCTTGGATGGGCCTACAGCCAGCGAGAGGGAGCCCATGGAAACTTGTCGTTTCCAGGCTTTTACCTCTCTCCTCGTATTTGACGTAGTTTGTAATCAGATGGAACATGACAGCAACAGCTTGACAAGCTGATAATACACTTCACTTGCAGAAATTCATGTGCTAAGACGGCAAACACATTTTGGTTTAAGCTATGTCATGTTTATGCATAGCAGGAGGATTTTTGTTGTTGTTGTTTCTTCTGCGGCTCTGCTATAAAAAGTCTGAGGAGGTCTTCAGTTTTTGTCTTTTAAGGGATGGCTGAGATTTTTACAGCCTCTAAGAAAAAGTTTGACTTTCCCCAGTCACACTAATTTATTTGGACAGTCATTCAGATACAAAGCAGACTAAAAGAGGTTCTCTTCTTCTTTGCTCCCTGAACCATGTGCGCCCCATTTTCTAGCCATTAGGGTGTTTCATAAGCTTTTATTATTTACCATATTGGTGAGAAATAAAAAAGGATAAAGAGAAAAGGAAACAAGTTTTTTCAGGTCTCACATAGTCAGCTGAAGAGACAGAACATCACTAAGAAAGTGGGTGGTGTGGTAAAAACAAGGGTTTTGGTCATTAAGCAAGTCCTGCAGTAGCTCCTAAAGCTGATCCAAGAAAACCTGGAGGAGTTTCCCCTGCTGACGTGGTATCAGAGCAAACACAGTCAGAGCAATGCCACGTCGAGGTGGTTCTCCCACTCTGTAAAGCTGAACATTGCTGTGTATTTTCCTGAGTCAAATCCTGCTGCATCTAGACATTTTTCACTCATTTTCCTCGAGTAAAATTCTGCCTATAAATGTCTGAGCAGTAACAGAGGAGATGTGAGAATCCCCGTGTGTGCTCTGCATCTGGCATGTGAACACAGGAGGGGGTACTCAAACAGCACTTGCTATACCATCCTCCTCCCGAAAATCCTGGGTGGGTTTCCATAGGGATCCATCTCCTTGAATCTGGGAGGAGGAGGTAAGGAACAGGCATTCAGGCTGCATTATCCTCATTCAAAATAGAGGAAAGCATAAGGAAGTAATAGGATCCGAGTCTGTATTAAATCGGAGTCTGTGTAAACACAATCTTTCCTTCTATTTTGAAGAACCCTTCGGTAGTACTCAAGAACACTGTGAATGTTTGTATATACGTATATACACTTAGCCTTTCCTGCTTTGCACCCTCTAAAACTCTCTCTGCACGTGGTTGTCTCCCCCTACATAAGAGCATGAGCCTTGCTTTCCAGGAATTTTTCCAAGAAAATCTGAGGGCTGGATGCACTGGAAGGACTTCTCCTCTCTCTGTGTTTTTCTATGTGAGAAAGAAAGAATGAAGACTTGAGAATTAAAATTCTTAAGCTACATGTGTGCTTGTTTAAATGGTATCTCCATAACTCATTAAGTAAGTGAAATAATAGTATTTTATACAGCCTGAGGTTCTCTCCTGTCTATCTTAAAGCCCTGCATTTATTTAAACAGTGAAATCTATAACACAAATACCCACATTTTTACCCACATTTTACCCTGGGAGCCAATGCCTTTTCTTCTGTTCCTACCCTGTATCACATCATAGGCTCATTGCTGTGGTCCTAAACCTTAACAGTCATTCCTCTGATTCAATTAATTGCTTTACTGGATATATGTTGTGCAGACTGAACTATCTTTTTTGAATGTCAAATCAGATTTTGGAAACACTGCTGCTGTTATATTTGTCCCTGGAAAAGCCTGGACAGAAAATTACATCTATTAAAACTGCATTCATTACCAAATCCAGAGAAACTAAGTTTTTGAATGAATAGCAGTTTCTCAAGCAATGTGTCATAAAAGGCAGTAACTAAAGAAAACCAAAGTAAAACATTCACTTTCATTATTGAACATTTTTAGCTTTATTATTATAATAGAATTACAGTCTGACATAAAATAAAGAGCTTTTGCTAAACTCTGTAAAGCAATACATGCTTCTGCCATAAACAACCTCTATTAGATTTAGGTTTTATTGCCACATCACTGCACTGAGGTGCAATAAACATTCAATGTCATCTTTTTAAAATTACCCCAGGAGTAAACAGAAACTGTCCTCTATAAGAGTGTATCATTATTTTCAAGGAAGACTTACTATTATTACATGGTTTAGCAAAGCATTGTAAAAAAGCTACATAGAGGATACCTTGTCTTTGATAAACTGTGCAATCAAGTTTATACAGTAGAATACTATTGGCATAGACTAACTAAGAGGTGATATAACGCAATCATTGCATAGCAAAAAGCAGACTAGTTAAGTAATAGTCACATCTAGTGTGCAAAATGCAGACCAAAAGGTAGCTATGAATCGCTAGAAAGAGAAAATGCCCTAAATGAACACACTAGTTTAATGCCAAAAATAACAAGATAAACGAGTACACAGAAGTTAAAGAGCCATAGTTTATTTTTTTCTATACATATATCTACACATGATACCAGAGATGAAACATCCCCTTTTAATAAGCTCCAATCAGTTAACTTATCAAGTTTAGACAGGACTAAACGTTCGACAATGAAGCATTATTTAAAAAAACAAACAAACAAACTTCTCTAAATAAAACATGAACTATTTCCTTTTGTAGCTAGAGAATGTCAACGTTTTGATTTATTGAGAAAGAGTTTAGAAAACATCGCCTATGAAATTTGACTCTCGGTAGCTGTTCCTCTGGAGGCTCATGTAGCATTGGTTTAAAATTCACTCGATGCCATATATTATGTTTCTTTTAACTGATGCTTGCACATATCCACCGTTCTTCCCATCTCTCTGAAAAACCTCGCTCTGTAATTTTATTTCTAAGAATCAGCAGTAATGATACCGACTAGAATTTTTTTTTAAAGGGAGCACAATACCTGCAAAATGGACATCTTGTATTTAAAGCCCTTACATATTGTTCCTACAAATATATTGCTACAGTAAAAATGAAATGTAGTAAGTTTACTCAATAAAATCTATTTTCCTGTACATTCTTTTATGTATGACTTTTTTTTTTTGTATTTAATGCTACATATATTACATCACTTATTGTAACAGTTATGTATCAGCAAATATAGCAGTAATATACAGATGAACTTTTGTCTTAACAAATATTTCACCATTTTTACCTACCAAATATAATCCCATACTTTAGTATTTATGCATGACCTGAGCAGACCGATCATTAATCTAATAGTATACATTGGATGACATTGCCAAATTGCAAGCTACTGTACACTGAACCACTTTACAAATGGAATTAATTCCAAGCACTTTCTGCGTGTTTGTTTTTTTAGGCTTTCCAGTACCACTGATTTATATATATTTTTTTTAATTCAGGCTCTAAATATGTTTTATTGAGCATTTAACAACATATTAAGAGCTAAGAGGTGAATCCTACACAATGTTTTGAGAACACAACTTTAAAAAAGTAAAAAAATGTACAATCTCATGCTGCATATTTACATATATTATTTAAATACTATATTTTTGTCTTTCTGCTATCCATAAATCTCAGTCTAAAGCTTCTTTTTAATGTATCATTTTATAAAAGAATACATTCAACATATCTAGAGCTTGCAAAAATTGTTTGTTTGGTTTTGTGGTTTGTTTTTTTTTTTTATTATGTTAAACTCTCTAAAACATAGTGATGAGTAAAAGCATCCAGGAATAGTTTGGGTTACGCAGGTGACGGAGGGAACTCGGGATCTGCACTTGGTTGTGCAACGGCTTTGAAATCTACTCTAGTGCCAACTCAATGCTCACAAGGAGACTGCAGTAAGACAGCAGCTTAAAGCGTTTGTTACCATGAGATCGTATGTGCTGTACAGTGACAAACTGATCCTACAGTGAGCAGATTTCCTTTTTGTTTTAAGGATCGTTTAATGTTATAAGTCGGGTGGTTTGGAATATAGAAGAGAAAAGGGATTAGGAAAATAACGTCTCTTCTGGGAGCCGGCAAATGGAAAGCTTTACATCCTTGAAAAGATTATAAACAGTGGGTGAACAAATGGTACGGTAGAGTATGTGCATCAGGAACGGCATAAAGAATACTTTCCCACTCCCCACAATACTTTGAATAAAAATATCTTTTTCACATACATATACAATACCTTCTGGGGACATTCAGTACTAAGTTTATCTACAAATGCTTTCCTTTTTTTTTTGTTTTCTCTCATTACTCTACCACTCTTTCTTTCCCATTTTCAGCATCACTTTTCCAAAGCATATAACTTACATTATTCTCTCTCTCTCACGCACAGCATTTTTTTTTTAAATATACAGATATATTTTACCTTTTGTTAAATAAAGAAACCTTTATTTTCTTTAAGACAGAGGCAATGAAGCAAATGGGAATTACTGTATGTGAAAACGGGAAGCAATTCCCAGAGCAAAAGACAAAATAGAACTATACGAATAAATGAGGTTATTGATGTGGAGTTGGAGCTTTTAACTGGGGCTCCCGGTTTAAATAGGTAGCCCAATAGACTAAGTTAAAGATGCCAAAAAGCAACGGGAAGGCTATTCTTGATAGTCGATCAATTTTACTGACGCTGTTAAAAGTTTTCTTGGGTTCTGCAGGTTTTGTTTCTGGCTTCACTTCTTTGGGCTCAATCGTAGCGCTTTTAGCAATGGTTGCCAGCCCAGGGTCCCTTGCAATATTAGGGGTGTAGCTCGTAGCTGCAGCTGTGTACGTGTTGTTTTTCTTAATGAGAGGATCCTTCACTTTCTTTGGCTGAAGAGAGAAGAAAATGCTTTATTCTCACGGTCTTCTCAACAGATAAGCTTATGAAAAAGCACCACAAACTTTGCAATTAATTGAATTTATACCACAAACTGCAATAGGCTGTAAGAAGTTAGTGTCTGGATAAGTGACTCCTGCAAAATATTTAGGTGAAGACAAAGAGAAAAGCATCCATCCATGTTGCTTGTATTAGTTAAATCAAATTAAATGATGGATAAACTACAATGAGGACTTAATATTGACAGCTAGGCTCACTGATTGACAAAATTACCTTCAGTGGTAATCAACAGTGTCAAACCACTCATAATTCAATACTTCCTTAATCAACTGTGCTGCTTGACCAGGACAAGAACTTTAAAAGATATGGAATTTCTTCATGTAGCTTTCCAATATTAAGACAAATAAAGTTATGTGATGCGTTCCACCACAGTTCATACATAAAAATGTACAATAAAATATCATGGAACAATGTGCTAAAAGAATGGATTATTTAATGAAATGCCAAGCCGCCAGTATTCTATTTACTAATGTTTTACCCCAAAAGCATGTGCATAATAGAACAGAAACTTAATGGTCTTGTTTGCATTGGATCATAATGGTTGAGATGTGGTTCCACATCCAGGGACTTAAATAAATAGCTGGATGGTTCTTGCATCCACCTACCTACATTGCTAAAGCAAGAACATATTGAAAATCTTTTAGTGGAAATGAACATTTTTATTAGATTTTTTAAAATTAATTTTAATTAGGTTTTTTCCATTGGGTCGTTGGTTTTTAGTGTTCTATTTGTGGGATCCACTTATAGGCAAAAAATTAAATTTTGGCATCTGGGGTTCCCAGCTGAAATTCAACTGTCCCTGTTCCAAACTCTTCCTCCAGCCACTGCACAAGGATAAACACGGAAGAGAGATGGAGTGGGTGGTTAAGGAGCTATAAAGAAAAGCATCGCTTTGCTCCAAATTCCTCTGGTCAAAACAGATCACAAAAAATTCCCGAGAGCTTAGGAAATCTTTAGGCAGCATTTGCTGCAAAAAGAACAGGCAAATGTTATTGGGTTTATCCCCTTAGAAGGAAAAAATTCTTGTTCAAGATGGGAATGTTGCAGGGTCCTGCGGGACACTGGGGAATGTGAAGGGAAGTTGCAACAGCATCAGGGAAGCGGAGAGAGGCTCAAAGCCCCACACAGGAAGGAAATGAAGGCTGAAATGTTAAATTTCTACTACTTAGTAAGAAAAGGGATTCACATGACTCTGATACAGATCCTCTTTATTTCATGACAATAATATTCAGCTTAGCTCGAGGCTAAGAAAAAGCTTCAAATTGTCACAGAATATTTCTGCTGACTAAGAGGAAAAAACCCAGGTTGATAAAATGCTCAGAAAAGAAAAAAGGTGATGTCAGGAAGATTTTTGTAGTTGTGTGGCCGTTCTCCTAAGCAGGAAGGCTGCTAATGTGCTTGCTGAGTACGAAGCCAGTCCCCTTTCCCTCTCAGCAGATGCCAGCGAGCAGCAGTAAATCCTGCAGGCAAAGAGCCACTGCACAGACGTCTCAGAGGAGACCCTTTCTGTAGATTTAAATGTCATGAGGAATCTGATACACAGAATGTCCCGACACCAGTCAGGGTCTTAATATTTCATGTCAAATTCAACTTCATGAAAAGGTGAGATGACAGCTAATTAGAGCTCTAAATTGCATTAAGCTGTGATGCTCTGTTCACCAATAGTTTGCCTTTCTTGTCTTTCCTTATGTCTGCAGATAATTCCCTCTGCCAGGTACCAGTCTTAGCTGACTTACATCAAGTGACACATAAAGACCCTTACCTGGTGCGAAATGCAAAGCCATAAATCTTCCAATGGTTTAAACAGTGATTGAATATTGTGTGTGCATTGGTGTGGCGTTTGTTTTTTTCTTAGTATGTAATTTTATTTAAAACAAATGAAATGGCTGGTTAGAGTAACCGTGTAACAAGGTAGGTTATGTTAACGAGGTATTCTTTAACATAAAAGGATTTTGTTCTATTAATGCAGCCTATCTTTTTACAATAGATATCATGAAGATAGGAGGACACCAAAGAATCTGATTTTCTTGAATGAAAGGACCGTCAGTAACTGAAAACTCGATATTCACAGCACTCGTGCAGCTCATTACTGTAAGTTTGTTTCATTACTTCACTTATTTGTTCTACAATATTTTTGTGTTAGTAGTCATTGTGTAAATGTCCTAATTTGATCTCTGTTTTCTCACTGACTTATGCAACTAAAATAGAAACAGAAAGTTTTATATAGGCACGCACTCCTGAATTAAACACACATATTCGCGTAGCAGTGAGTAACATCTGCTCCTCCAAATATTTATTCTGCTGAATTTCTGGTCTGTGAATGTTCATAATAACCAATTAGGCAAGTTACATCTTTCAAGATCTCTCTCTCTCAAATAAAAAAAAATCAACCAAATGAGCTTCCTCACAGAAGCAGCTGACATGGATAACTCATAGGAAATGGGGACGTTTCTCTTTCATCCCCTAAATGTCCTCAGTTTTTTGATGCCCCTGTGATTTACAGACCGGGTCAGACCAAGGGGAGCCACTGTGATGTCTTTGTATGGCATTCAGGGAGGTACGGATCGGGACTGCACATTCCCAACACAACTGTTAGTGCTTCCCCCAAAACAAATCCATTTCTCTTATAGGCTAAGAAGTAAAACTAGTATTTGTTTTAAAAATAGAGAAATGGTAGCACACAAAAAGAGAGAAAAAGTCCTGGAGTGATTTATTTGGTCATGATCACAGAGCAGCCCTCCTGAAGTTTGTGTTGGGGAGCAATATACTTTAGAAATTGTCAAACATAGTAGCCACAAGGTTTGTTTCTGTGTTTATACTGAGGCATCCACATTTTCTTTTACTTGAACATCAGAAAAGTAATTGCTTTCCCTTAAAAAAAAGACACATTTCTCTTACTGCTCAGTCGCATGCCAAAATCTCAGTAAAATTTTTAATCAATAGCATTAAATATAACAGCAGAATTAGTATTTAGGTACTCAGTATCTAAGTAATTATTGTTTATGTACAGCAATGCTGTGTGCAAACGCATGAGGGAACACTTTAGGAATAACTGCTTAGTATTCTAAAGAATAAGAATCTCTAACGGGCTGAAAAAAACCCTGTTGGGATAGAAATGCCCTGTTGGGATAGATATTCAGTGGCGTTACCTTTTCAGGAACGACGCTTTTGCCATCCCACGCATAACCTCTCTTTGTGAAGTAATTCACCGTCGCAAACTCGATGAGCGCAGAGAACACAAAGGCGTAGCACACGGCTATGAACCAATCCATGGCGGTGGCGTAGGCCACCTTGGGGAGCGAGTTCCTCGCGCTGATGCTCAGGGTGGTCATTGTCAGGACAGTTGTCACCCCTGCAGAGCAAGCACGGTCAGGTTTTAGTGTATTTAGACCAGCGGTCACAATTCTGTGCTTCGTTACTCAACTGTTACAACAGATGGGAAAGCCTTGTCTTCACCCCTATTTCTTATAAATGTCCCCACTTAAATTCAGTTGCTAACTGAGATCAGATTTCAGGTTCTGTGGAAGTTGCAGGATCTTCAAAACACCTTTCATACCTTTATTCTTCAACATTGTTGTAATATAATAATAATAATTTAAAATTCGGAACGGAAATAATGTTTGGAGTTATGGACTGGATATTCTACTTTATGCTTCCTGGTATTTGGAGAGTCATTGCTGCTGCTGCTTATTTACGCCCTGCAAATTGTCCTAAAGATGTAGCAATTTAACATTTTAAGTTCTTTCTTGCAACACTTCAAAGATATTTAGATAGAAAACTAGGAAATTTATTGTTTCCATTCAGCTTATTTGGCATATGACCCTTCAAAGGTATACGCTCCTTCAAAGGTACTCAAATGCACTAAGCTTTTTGTAATATTACATCTATTCTAATTGATGGGTTTACAGATTTCTGTCCCTTTACTCACTGATGCCCTGGAAATAGCAAAGAATTTATGTAAGCACGATGATAACGTAATTTGCATTTCTGATGTCAGAGCCTCTCTTTCCCCTTCACCAGCCATGGAAAGCAAGCAGGATCGTATTGAACTCACCCAGCTCGCAGCTGCTTGAAAGAAGAAAAAAATCTACAAGTGCAGGCTTAGGCATTTACATCAAATCACATGTCCACGAGTTACCTTGACAACTGCATTGTCATGGATTGAATGTGTCTTGCGAGTTCATCTTCACTGCACCGAGTGCTAGTGAAAATGTGCAGTTGTCTCAAATAGGGCAAATAATGAACGGTGCATTTACGTGCTGGTGTAAAGAGCTGGAATTATCAGTGCCTAATGAGCAAGCAATTTCCCTGCAAGAATAATCTTGTCTTTGACTTATTACTAGTGAGCTTGTTTCTCTCACACAGTAGCAAAACAGGATTTCTATTTTTCCTTTTCTGTAGTACTAAGGGGACTAGAAGACACAAGCTGTGCTTCTGTATGTATATACACTCATGCAAAATTTTTTAAAACACTGTTTCGCTGCCATTAAGAAATGAAAAAGCTGTTTTGATATATAAACAGTCTTGGGTTTACTCCATTGTAACTAAACAGCCTTGGGTTTACTTCATCATTACTAAACACTCTTGGGTTTACTCCATCGTTACTGAACAGTCTTGGGTTTACTCCATCGTTACTAAACAGCCTTGGGTTTACTCCATCATTACTAAATAACTGTTTTCTAAAAGGAAAACTTTCAGGAATGTGTGGGTTCTCGAGCCTGTGAAGACAGCAGCTTGAACACTGCGCAGCATTATACATAATTCATTGTCAGACTAGGAAATTTTGTTTTCCATCATGATATTGTTTTTTAATTATGTACTCGACTTGGATTAATATCTCCAAAGAATATGCCAGCAGTTTGTTTCTAATTTTAATATAAGCATTTGCAAGCAGTGGTTAAAGCACTAGGGAGCGAAGAGCCCTTTAGATTGCTTTCTTACTGCATTCATTGAGTGCATCTGCTCACCACTTTAAGTGCAATAAATTGCCACTGATTTCAACAGGACACCTTCAGCCGCAGCTGCAAAGGGACTGATGAAAAACATTTTTAAGATAATTTTCAAAGGGCCTGAGGATGTGAAATGACCAAAGCCATTAATTAGTCTTTTTGACAATCCCCACGAATGTCATTGACATTGTCAGAAATGTTTTAGTTATACACTTATTGTTTCGGAAAAGCCGAACCGTAATAGATTGCTTAAGATGTTTTCAGTTTGCTTGGACTTATTCAGTAAAGCTTTGGACTTTAAATCAGCTCCTGCTACATCTTCGCAATGAAACGCGTTCACTGTTGTGTGCTGCGCTGTGTCCAGCTCACGCTGCTCTCCAGTATTGTGTTACACATAGGTTTAAGAAATTTTACGGTAAAACCAGTTATTGGGCGTATGATTTCCAAGCAGTTTCTAGGTCTTGCTTACCAAATACAGTTCTTGCTGGAACAGATTCTCTGTTAAGCCAGAAGGACACCTGTGACAGTATCACTGTCATGATGCACGGCAGGTAAGTCTGGATGACAAAGTAACCGATCTTTCTCTTCAGATGAAAATGTGTAGTCATAACGACATATTCCCCTAAAAACACGAAAAGCAGGGACATTAAAGCATTTATAGTTACACAAATCAGAGGGCTTTATAGGAAGTGGCTTTTTATTGTTAAAAGAAACAAAAAGTCCTCGGATCAAACTGGGTCAGCTCCGAAGAAAACATTTAATAAAGCAGGTTGTGAAGTTGCACTAATAATACAAAACCAGGCAGTTCTGGGAAATGCTAATTAAATTTACATCTTTTCATCTCTGCTGAGTAGTGAATGAAAGTCTGCATTAGCTGGTGGCTGTTTATGCCTGTTGTGAAGGGTCTTATTCCATTAGAAGATGGAAAAGCACCATAATACACACGTATAAACATCATATAAAAATAAATCAAGGCAAGCACTCGGAAATGTTTCAGCCGGGCCAGGCTTAAGATGCAATTGTTGATGTGGCTGTGTCTGCGTTACCACTGTCTGTGCTTTATGTACTCTGCAGATTAAGTGTCCCTATTCCGCTAATTCAGTACTTTACTAAATTATTCTTCTCTCCTGAAGTAAATGGACAATGCAAGAGTAAAACAGAGTATTCTCATTAGCATTACATTTTTGGGTGCTAGGAAAACACGAGAGCTGCGTATTTGAATTGCAATTAAAAGGAATCTTAAATATTTATGTGACTTTATAAAGCTCTCCTGCCAGAGCACAACAAACAATGCCTTGTTTTCAGATCGTTATTATGCATCATCGCAAACGGACTTTGAAAACCAGGATATTCTCCAAAGACTGGAAAACCTCTTGTTGTGACTATTTTTATTTTGAGTAGATTGATTTTTCTTCTGCAGTAAACATATGAGGAGAGAAACAGGTGGGCATGCAACTGAATGGAAGCCTCCGTCTAGATTAGAGCTGACGTGAATTTACTGTTATTCTGTTATAAAATGTAGGCAGTTGGAAAGAGAAAGTTGCTCTTGTACAGGAAGAACTTAAATTGAATCGAAGAACCATGTCTAGACATTGACTGCTTATGCGCCGAGCATGTCAAATGCCCTTTTCTTTAATTCAGAGCCTAGCAGAACGTTCATTTGAACAATCTCGCTCAATGTATAACCCCGAGGAAAGCTTATAAATAAGATGTGACAATACTCCTGGTACGTTTCAATAGAAAAGGCAGTAGCAGAGAGGGAAAAGCAAATCAATTATGAATTGAGAGGTAAAGCAAAGGATATACAAGGAAAAGCTGCTTTCAAAAATAGGACTGGCAGGAGTAGTACTGAGGGCATTATTACTCGAATTTTGACCACCTTTCTTTAACTTTCTCTGAAACAACCTTCACTTCTTCTGTACCAGAGATGATGATCTTATGGAGGGTGCAGGCCTTGGCTAGAAGAGCCAATAATTTAATTTTATCTGCTAAAATATGACGTGGGAAGCTATTTTAATGCAGTCAGATATGGAATGCTCACAAGGGTGTGTCAGCATTAATTCAGTGATTGTAGATGGCAAGCTAAGAATACGGAGTGAACGCAGAACTGTACTCTGAAGCTTTATTTAGCTGCTTAAATTATCAAAGTATTTTTAACCTCTGGAAAATGAGAACAAGATTCAAAGCATAAAGGCAATTAAAAAGAGAGGGATTTCTCTCATCTGTTAAACCCTGCAGCAGGTCTGAGCTGCAAGGGAGCTAAAGGTAATGTGTTGAGGAGGGAAACAGGCAAAGCACAGGCCTAGAATAGCCCTGACAGTTCAGTTATAAGGCAAAACCATGGTTTTAAGACTCCAAAGTACCACTGGACTGCAGTCATTTATTAGAAGATAGGAGATCTTTGGTGAGATTTATTTAAATAACTCCAGGACATGAAATTACTCCAGTTATTTACTGAAACTTCAGCTTCCCGCATTTTATGGCTTTCCTTAATTGAAAAGCATAGCCACGTTCATGACAGCTGCTGACCACTATCTAACTTCCCAGCAATTCCTCTGCAACTCTGTTCTAAAAGGTTTGTCATTCAGCTCTTAAAATCCCTACAAGCTAGCTCCAAATAGCTCTTGAGCAAAATAGTTCCTATATTCATAGTGCCTGATTAGGAGGCTTGCACAAGTTGTAGTTTATGCATCTGACATTCTCTTATCCAAGGAAATTAAAAGGAAAGGTTTTCTTTATTAGCTTCCTTGGGAATCCTAGAGTTATTTTATATGTATTACGCAATTACATCAAACCTATTACTCAGTGTTCTGTAAACTATTTGTAATAAACCCAGTTTTGAGAATGTCTGAAGTAGCTCAATTACACTCAAATTCTTGGAATATACACGTCTGGAATTAGGGAGGGAGTTCATAATTTTCATTGTATGTGTCCTATCTTAAACCAGAGGACAAAGATGAGCTGCAGGGCTCTGTTGAGGCTGGCTCCAAGTCGTTATTTTGCAGAAGGCAAAGCATTTTTCTTTCCAAAGCAAAAGAAGAAGAATTTGGCCTTGAGACATTCAATCTGCAAGAAATAAATGTGTTTCTTCCACAACTGTACATTCTTATCAGGTGGTAACTAAAGAGGACTGCAAGTTTGGTACTAGATTAAAGAAGATTCTTTAATGGGCTTCTTTTTAGTTTTGATAACCATGCGCTGGCGATGAGTGCAGAAGGGTGAGCACGCAGGTTGCCGAGGTCTCTCCAAATCAGTCCCTTCAGAACAGAAAGAGCAAAGAGCTTGAGATCCTTGCAGTTCCTCCTAAATCCTATTGACTTTTCAGCAAAGGGCAGCTGGGGTCAATGACTGACCCCAAAGGCAGTGGCAACATTTCTAGATGGGGCTGGACCGTTTGTTTTCCCCTTTTCTTTTTACTCATCCAATGCATCCTCCTGTGCTCGATAATGGAAGCAGTGAATCTATGGGAGCAGTTGTGCTGATACTGGTTTTATGCAAAGTCCTTATCACTGCCATCCCACTTCTTTTACGATTACATCAACTGAACAGAAGCTTCCAAGCATTAACCTGAATACTGGTCCACTAGAAACTTTTGTCTGTGAGAAATTTTGGTGGCTTAATAGAGCATATGAATATATTTTGGCAAGCTAAAGAAAAGATTCAGTCATGAATTAGGGTCCACCTTAATTTGACTCGCTTTTCCTTAGATGTTCATTGACTTTATGAATGACACATTAGAAAGTTTGCAGGTATAAATGTGCTACTTTAGTTCAGTCACAACGTCGGGTGCATTCGAAGCAATACAACTACTTCTCCTAATGCAGTGCTTCTTCTGGCCCATTGAACAGTCAATCTAGCCAACACTTGGAGCTCTTCTTCAAGCCCAATGCTCAGTTTATTACTGTATTTAGGTCTTCATGCCCTTTCCAAATTATTAAAAAAAAAATACATCTTGAAACAAACGCTGCAAAGTGAAAAAGCAAAGGTTTTTAGCCAGTTTCAAGGTTACAGGGTATATAACACTATAAATTGTTGGCTATATTCTGTATCTCATTAATAGTTTTGGAGTTAAAGCTGGTGCTAGCATGAAGACACCTAAATCCTGTTTGAATGTTCTGGATGGTTTATAATTTGATCACATTTTTTTCTCTCTCTGTATTTCTCCTTATGAAACTTTATGCTTGCTTTTAGCATCTTACCTCACTGCATCCAGGAATATGATCTTGGAGGATTCATATTCTTATACTATTTTTTAAGCTTATACAGTAACAGATAATATGATAAGGATATGATGAGTGCTTTTTTATAATGTAAACTCCTAATTTTTTCTGGATAGATCTGTCACTATAGGAAGCTTTTCAATTGTTCAAATATTTTAACCACCAGTTGAAGTAGGAAAATAATCCCAGAATATGTTATCTATTCAGTCATGTTTTCCTAATCATATATTCATATATTGCAATTTACCTCTCACACTTCAGTCTTTGTGTTTTTTTATTTCGTTAAATTGCTTTGGCAGTTAAACATGACCCTTCCCAAAACCCCTTTTTCACAGACCTGTACTGGACTGAACAATTCCAGAGTCCACCGTTTGTCCAAGCAGATCGTACTGGTTCAATCGAGAGCCGTCTTCAGCAACAACCACTGACCTTGCTGGTTCCCGTGTCCATTCATACACAACCTCTGCTCTCGTATAAGCATCTAATTTAAAAGAAATAAATTGCATTTCAGCTTTGCACTTTCTATTGCCATATGACTTTAGCAGAACAACGTTTTGAGCAGTAGTTTGAATATTAAATTCTCTGTTGGAACTCATAACTAGTTTACTAGAACTTTGTACCTAGGGGAAATAGAACTGATTTTATAGATCGATCCATACAGTAGTTAGCTAAATACCTGCTGCAGGGCTGGACTAAGGTTGGTGCTCAATGCCATGAAAATCTTTCTCTCTCTTACATCATTCTTACCTATGCAAAAGATACTTGAGTAACCAGAAGTGAAAGAGACGTGGAATTTCATGGGCATACAAGAAGTCCAACTCTTTATCCAGCTTTTAACTACTATTAAGAAAGATGAGCCCCAGTCTTTTCAAACTGTTATAGTGTGGTGTTGTCTGGGCTACTGTAAGGAAATAAGTCGTTCAGAGAGTGGCTTTGGTGGTCTTGACTGATCATCTGCCTGGCTAGAGCTCTCCACTGGATATCCCCTCCTCGCACTGTCCTTGCTGCATAACAGGCAGAGCAGACGTTGCTGAAGCTTCACAATTAACTTTTTTGCTTTGGTTATTTCTGGGAAATGCTCACACTCAAGTTCCCATTTATGTGAGTCTTGAAACAACCAAAAGAAAACCACCGTGGGCTCTCCAAACCTGAGCAGTCTAGTATGTTATATAGATAATTCAGTAGCATACTACATAAGCCATCCAAGTGGTTTATGCTGTTATTAGTATTTGTTATTTCAGGAATCAAATTACTTATATAAATCCTATTAATCTTAGTCTTGTTGTAAAAGTCTTGTGTCATTTTGCCATGTCTGACAGCTCTCACTCTGAGCAGTTAGGGTAGGAGTCAGTTGTCTACACAGAAGCATTTAGTGTCATTCTTCACACCTAAGGGTATCCAAGACGTGTATGGGACTGAACGTGTGATCAGAACCTACATAAAGCTTGCACCCACCAAAGGCAGCTGGAAGCCAGATGGGACATCTTGGGGCATCTAAAATGGCACTAGACTACTACCTACAGGATGAGACCTCCCCTTTTTTCAGGGATTGGAAAGCAGGAAAGGAAAAGGAGGAATCTGATTCACTTGACCTCATTTGTGAGTTAGTAATTTTATCAATGTAAAAGAGAGAACAGTTAGTAATTGAAGAGGTGGTGTTGGATGGAGTGCACTGGTAAATTAATTGCATGGCATTTGATATTCATAATTTCTGCATCTCTTAATCGTTCAGTCAAGGCAAGATCCTCAGTAATCTGGATAGCCTTGCACTTTGTGAACCATGAGTGGTCATGAAACATGCCCACTACTCTGGGACACAACGGCCAGAAAGAACTCAGTGTAGGAAAAAAATTGACCTCATTAATGTTTATAAATTTGTAAAGGGTGAGTGTCAGGAGGAAGGAGCCAGGCTCTGCTCTGGGATGGCCAATGCCAGGACAAGGGGCAATGGTCCCAAGCTGGAGCGCAGGAGGTTCAAGCTGAAGATGAGGACAAAGTTTGTGAGTGTGAGGGTTCTGGAGCATGGCCCAGGCTGCCCAGAGAGGTTGTGGAGTCTCCTTGTGTGGAGACACCCAAAGCCCTGGCCGTGTTCCTGTGTGACTGCTCTGGTGATCCTGCTGTGGCAGGGGTTGCACTGGGGGAGCTTTCCAGGTCCCTTCCAACTCCTCACATTCTGTGATTCTGTGAACTGGAACTCTTGCTCAGACTACGAAGTGTTTGGTGCCTCCATGGTGCACAGATGTGGTGACAAGTACCTTATGTCTATAAAAATTCAATTTAGTAATTCATGTTTGTTCCAAAACTGTTGATGGTTTTTTTAGCAGGGTTTATGTGCATTTAACCCTCTACCCAACCCCCAGATCTAGCATGCAGTCCCCATAAACACTTTAATGTGCATTTCAAAAGAAACTCAAGTGACTAGTCCTGATCTAACTGGGATCTCAGGTGCGCAGATCTCCTGGTATTAATCTGATGGCTGGGCTCAATCTGAAATGTCTTTTCCAACCAAACCCATTCTATGACTATAATCAAGACCCCACTGCAGCTCTTTGCTCTGTTATTAGCTGGAGTAAAGGTTCCCTTCTACCTCCTTCTGTTTAACAAGAGATTTGGGAAGATTTATTGGAAGTCCTCTAAGAAAACTTAACATTCAAGGAGTAAACTATTCTTGTCAGTTATAGCCCAAGTTTGTAGGAGCTTTTTGTTCTCTACATCTTATCTAGGAGGCTAGTAGCTCTGTAAAGACAAAAGCATCGGTCCTTTCTCATGGTAAACATAGAGCTATTCAGCCCAAAGTGAATTATGACCCTGTCTGGTAACCTGTGAAGAATGAATTGGGTGTTCTGTTTGTTGACTTCTAAAATAGATCAAGCCACTAAGTACCCATTATCAGTGAAACGACCCATTTCTACGAGAAAAAAATAGCCACTGAGGAAACAATTTGTACACGGTTACATCTTCCGCACATTTTGTCTTCCTTGTTTGCGTTGAACCAACCAGAGCAAAGCAGCTTTTCATTTTTTTTTCCCCTCTCTTCGAGTTGGAGTGGGGCTATATTTAGTTTTTAAAAATATTATGTTTAGCTAGGTTTGAAAGTGCCTGTGTCAGGGTGGCTGCTACTCAGAGTTTTTGGGGAAATCCTCAACTCAGAGAAAGCTTTGTCAGTGATGACACTGATTTCAATCACATCATATTTTGTCCAGTACGTTCTCTAATCCAGGGTAACAAATGCTGCAAATGGAGATCTGTGAGCTTCTTCCCTTCCAGAAATGTTCTGTGATTATAATAGGAATATTTTCTAATCTTAGGCAAAATTTTGTTCTAAACATGCCAAGACTATGGTAGACGAATTGTTTTCACCTAAACTAATTCAGTTATGCATGGTCTGCATCACTTTTCTCTAACATTGATTTTGAGTCTTAACAAAATAAAGCAACTATAAGATTAACAACATTTTCTACATGACAAACCACTTTTCTAGACATTTAGAGCACTGTCATCTTCTGCTTTTATGAATGTCCAGGCATGACATTGGAGAATATATAAGACACATAGAAGAGGTTCATTATGTTAAATGTAAATATGTATGTAAGAATAAAAATACAACCCTGTGAAAAACACACAAGATTAAAACCTTGAGGTATTCTCAGTTGCAAAATACTTCTGTAAAGTGGTCTAAAAAGGGAGAAACCTCAATTTAAAACAAACTTACAGCTTCCAAATTTCAAGGGGCAAGCATGTGCATCCATAGGA
Organism: Mesitornis unicolor; assembly: GCF_000695765.1. Lineage (NCBI taxonomy): Eukaryota > Metazoa > Chordata > Aves > Mesitornithiformes > Mesitornithidae > Mesitornis > Mesitornis unicolor. The sequence continues at coordinate 22,213 of NW_010176531.1, read as the reverse complement.
AAGTCTTCTAAATGCATTGGGCATTCTGCTCTCACAGTCAATCTATAATGGATTAATGAGCAAAAGGACACATTTATTCTAGTTTCATAGAAATAGCAAATAGACTTCTATTAAGACACATAGAGTAAGTATAGCATAATATCTGGTTTGTGATTAATTAGCAACTAGAAGGGGACCTGAATTGCCTGGCTCTGCCCCTCTACTGTGTTTCACTCAACAGCAGAGACATGCTCAGACTTCTGACTTGGCGTGAGGATTAAAATCTATTGGAAACTGAAATTGCTTCCTTGCTGCCAGCGTTAAATTGGCCCACTCTGGATGCTCAGACATTTACTGAAATCATTGCATTGCTATCAGCTTGGGTGCGAACGTGTTTCTCAATAAAAGAGATTAAATAAACTAGAAACATCACATACCACACATCAGCAAGGAGTGAACAATAATACTTGAGTACTAGGCAAAAGATTGCATTACGGCACTTGCAAAGGTGAGCAAATAGAAATGGTTATGGTCAAAAGAAGAGACATATGTGAACAATGTGCTGCCAAGATCGTGTTCTTGTGGATTAAATCCCAAACAGCCAAGCATTCAGGAAGACAAGAAAAATGGACCTAGACTTGTATAACTACCAGCCAAGCAGATTCTACCCTAGCCTAGGCAGTCTTGAAAGATGGTGCAGAATAAATTGAACATATTTGACAGGCTCTCAAAAGCCTGGAGTCTTTGTTTTCTCCAGATACTTGTACAGCTTTAAAAAACAACTTTAAAACTTTTAAAAGAAAACTCAGTGTTCACCTACATAGTAAACCATTCATCTTGACTTTGAGTCAACAGAATCACTTCATACCTTTAGTTCCACGGGAGACATAAATGGGGGATATGTAGCTTCAGAGAGACAACATACCATGGTTTTCATTGTTTCATTTGCAGTCTTTTAATGCAGAACGTTTCTATATCATTGTTATTTCAAAAGGATTTAACTCTGCTGACAACTGGATAGCTAAAGTTCAGTTACCCATGAAGACAATAACATGTTTCCAGTAAAAGTGGTGCCAGCACAAAACCAATTATTTCTCCTAACTTTCTAAATGCTTTAATGAATTGTTTTTTTGTTGTGAATGAAATAAGAGATGTTTGGGTTTAGGCTGTCATGCTCTGTATTCCCAAGCACAAGAAACATGAAGAATGGGCAGCGAATTCTGTGTGCATTTGCTAGGTCTTAGAATCTGCTTTCCATAGGATCCAAAGATTAAAGACCTCTGTACATGATCTAGAAGTCTAGATTATATTAAACCTCCAACTAACCAAACTAAACCACTGCAAATGCCTCAGTTTGTCCATCATTCCATGGCCTATTACCAACAGAAACCACTGCCTATTACCAATGGAAATAATTACCAAGCAGTCATCAAATTATGTTCAGAAAATAGGATGCTTTAACAAGTCCAATTGCCAAACTAATTGAAGGATACAACATGTTAGGACTCACCTCATTGTGTATAGCAATGTCCCGTCCTCTGTAATTCGTAATAGTTTATTTGGCATCGTCATGTTATGAGCCACTGACTTCTTTCCATTGTGGAAAAAGGTATCAGGTGTCCAGATTTTGCTGGCCATTAAATTATTTAACCGGAGAACAGTCATAGGTCCTTTGAATTTTAATCTCTCATCTTTCCAGCTTTGGCGGAAAAATACATCTATGGTGTATTCCTACATCAATTCAAAATAAAAAGGAAACGCTTATGATGCCATAGGCTGCAATATGAAAGCTTGAAAAGTATATTTTTACCATTCCCTAGAAGCAAAAAGACTATTAATGAAATTAGTAATTATCAGAACGTTTATACTCTGTATCACTTACAATGTAGCTGAAGTTGGTTATTAAACAGTTACAATATCATTACTGTGTTCAACACAATAAGGGTTAGGAAGAACAGTATAGCAAAAGTTGGACAAGAATTAAATATAATATAGTGGAAACAAAATAATTCTCCCTTTTCTAACTTTTCCTTCACCTTCCATAAAACTGTAATTTCAAGCTGTGGATATGTAGCCTTCATCACAGGAAGATTAAGCCTCTTAGAAGAAAACAAGCCTGGTGAGGCAGACTTTTCTAGAGCCTTTAGCTTTAAGTGTCTCATTAGCACAAACATGTAATTAACCTGCCAAAAGGCCACAGTTCACTAAAATGATGGGGTCTGATTTATGAGATGTGGAATGGCTCATTGGGCCAAGTCATTGGGTACAGAGAGCACAAGCTGAGGACAGCTTTGGACTGAGAATTAGTTTGGTTATTTGAGGCCTGGGTCAATGGGGAAAAGATGAAGTGGCTGGCTCAGTGTACATGAGGAGAATCAAAATACCCAGGACGCACTAGGAAATGAAACTATTATTTGTTATAAAGCAACAGGAACAAAGTTAGGTGGGAAAGGGTGAAATTAGGACAAACATGTTGATGTATTATACATAAAATACAGATTTATATGGAGTGAAAATGTGAAAAATCTCCTGTGGGTGCAGCATAGTATAATATTTTTCCAGGGAGAAATTCCACTCAACATCAAAGTTCAGTATGGGATTGTCCTGCTCCTTCGACGACTCATGGCTATGATATTGCAATAGACATCAAAAGCAGCTACCCAAACACTGTTCAAAATTACCCTGAATGATCATCTTTTGGCTGAGAAACTGAACCTTTTGCTGAGATCTCCTGCCAATGGAGATGGCAAATCCTTAACTAAAGGAAATTCCTATGTGTGAAGGCAGACCAGGACAAGGAAAAGAGCTGCCACAAGGGATAGGTTAGCGAAGAGAACATTCTGGAACAAGTACACAGAAATCCCTGCGGCCTAAGGGATCCCCTGTGGACTAAGGGTCCTAAGACTCCCTTAGACTTGTGCTTTTTCTTTTAACAAATGGCAATGCTCTGGGCAACAGCACCAGTGAGCTGTTTACTCCTTGTGCAACTCTCAGCAAGTAAGAATGGTGAAGCTTACTGGTGGTGTTTATCCTGGTTTTAAGGCATGAAATGCCTAAATAAATCTATTGTAGACTTGGAAATGTTGTAGTTCTATGAGCGTAGTTCTTACTTCAGGTTTGTTTGGGGTTTGGTTTGGTTTTTATTTTTCCAATTTGCATCCCAGACCTGTGGATCATTTTGGTGCACACTTAATTGCATTTCCGTCTTTTTAATGGCGTGCTCAGTGAGCTGCTGAAGCCTGGATATGTTCAGCTCCAGTGACAGCAGTTGCGCACTTACAGCCAACTACTGGTTTCAGATTTTTGTTGGTTCCGACCCTTAGGTTGAACTGTGTGCAAACTCTCGTCCCAGGTGTGCAGCAGAATAGGAGGGAAGGAGGTTTAAAATGCAGTAGATGGCATTAAAATATTGGATTTCCTCCATGTTTTACTAGCTCCAAAGAAAATTTCCTCCTACGCACATGAGGAAGGTAAAAGACATGCCCAGAAGGTGACATCATTTCAGTGTGCATGTAAGCCATTCCCTTTTTATCTCTTTCAACTGCAGAGAAGGAGGTGAGTGGGAGGTGGCACAGGTTGAGAGAAAGGAGTCTGGTTCTTCACTTTGTATGAACACAAGGTTCTTATGCTGGAAAAGAACAAAGAGCTGAGAGATTTGATAAGCGACCTGACAGCGTAAGGCAAAACGCAATTAAAAAGTAGCTGACAGGTCATGGCTGGCACAGACTAAGTCTTTCTCCAGCCCAGGCTGCTGCACCATATAGGATGAATTCATTTTGGCTGAGGTTTCTCAGCTCCTTGGCTTTCACTACCCACTTGAACATGTACAGTAATTCTCCTCAAATGAATCCTGACAGACAGCTGATCTTTTAGATCAAGTCATCAGACACTCTGATTAGGGCTTCCTTCTACAGGCGAGTGCCATACAGAACAAGGAGCAGAAGGGTTTTCTCCAAACCATGTACTATAGCAGCACTCTATGTCCAAATATATAAGCGAGATTAAATTCAGATTAAATCCTCCATGGTGGAGACTCTTCGTTCCTAAGTGCACAGGTAAAGAAAGAAGATTCCTATCTGTACTTTGGCAATAAGTTGCATGGCATTGAATATTTATAGTATTTTGACTCAAATGTTTTCCAGTTTACTCATTTGATATCTCTCCTTGGAGACTGTTTATTCAGAGTGGACCATACTGTGGTCCACATCAGAAGAGGTGCTGTGCAGGAAGGTAGTAAAACAGAAGTTTGTTCCTGAAAAGCTTCCAGTACAGAAGCAGTGGGAACAAAGGTTTACAAGAAAAAAAAGCAACTCCATCTTTATGAAAAAACGTAATTTAAAACTGCTTCATATTCTGGATAATAGACAGTTACCCCAAAATGAGTCCTGTGAGAATAGCCACTTATCTGTTGATTAGCTCAGTCCACCGTCTGAGAGCGCACGCCTCAAAACTTGCAAGGTTCTTCCAAAAAAGGATTATTTTATTTTAAAAAGTGCTTTTCCTCCTGTTTAACTTTATTCACAAGTTTAAGAGCAACCCAAGACAGTCTCTTTATAGAATAGCAGGTTATGTCTATGCTGCTTTTAAGAGAGTGTATTGAGAGTGGGTAGGAACACCATGTACTCCCTGATATATCAACCTACTATGTATGTAAGCGCCTGGTTGGATTCCTGCTAACAGATGGTGTAGGTACGCTGGTGTCTCACTCTGGCTGGAGTTTCATAACATATGGCATCAGCTGGAGTAGCTCCCGGCCGCTTCCCAGCCGTCACTGCTGGGCTCCGACAGCAGCGCGGCATTCCCTGCGCGCCCATACGGCTGCCGTGAGGCTTCCCTGGGACCGCATCCCACAAGCCAGTCTATGCTTACTGTAAATCTGCTCGCTGGAGCAAATCTGGGGTAGCCTTGAAACGATGGTGGCTACAACCAACCTGTAGTGTGCATACAGGACTTTGCACTAAGTGTACTTTGAAATTAATATAGACTTTATATTCTGGTAAGCTCTTCATTTTCTCTTTTTCTTTCTATCTCTGATTTCACACTTCCTTGAGCAAAAGCATTAGTGTGAGTAGGCTGCACACGCTTTACTTCTTAGGGGAGGTGTGTGGGAGTTTTACACTAAATACTTTTCTGTAATCCCTTAGTTTTTTAAAACATGTGAACACCTGCCCGTGTCTGTCTTGGCCACACACTTTATTCAGAGACTGATGAATTCTTTCTCCTGTTTAACTCAGTGAAAATCAGGAGCCAATGTGATCTGGGGTTTGAATTTTTTTTGTAGGTGGCGATCACTTATGCCATGGTAATTCAGCTATACTGAAGTCAATGATTTCTTTCTCAAATATGCCCATTCCTATTTCCGAAAGCAGATTATTTCTGGCTCCAGTAGTTTATTCTTCCTTAAAACCCAAATCCCATAAAAATACCAGGTTGTCCTAGGAAAGTCAAATCAGCTTTATCTTCTACATAACAATTAAATCACCTGAAACTACAAAGTATAAGCTGATGCTGAAGTCCAAACATTAAGTAACGTCTCAAGTAATTCAGCAGACCTAGCAGTTACTCTAAACTTACGTCTACATGTAGGAAAGCATCCATGACCACTTGTTTGTTAGACTGCTATTTATCACTGGAGTTTCACAGAGCAAACAATAGCTTAGCCAGCTGACTTATAGAAAACAACTGTAATAAATAGCAATACAGAGCATATATTCACCTGCAAATATCTGTCACTTTGTTGTTGTTGTTCACCTCCCACAAGCATCTATGCCCAACCCAGTAGTTTAATTCACATTAATTTTCAGGAAATTATCAAAACTGCCTACAGTTTTAGTTGAAGGTGAACTACTGACAGTTTTGTGGTAAGCAATGGAACTTGTTTCCTTTCCTGTGGTATTTTTTCTCTCTTTTATTTTTGCCTTTGTTTTGGTGAATGTCTTTAGCTAAACGTAGACAGCTGCAAGGTTGAACTGGGTTCTTTTCTTCATGTAAATCAATGAGGATGTTTCCAGCATTCATCGCAACACAGGATCCAGCAGATACTGGTAGCTGCAGACCAGGCTCTGCCTGTCAATACCAACCGACTTGTGAAGACCTCATTTCTATGCAACATTTCAAGTACCCCATCCATATTTTTACGCAACTTTCAATATCTCTTAAGACCAGGGCTCGCAACATCTTCATGCAGTTTTCTGAACTTCTCCATCCCCTGCAGTTATCTAGCAATTTGATTTTAATATTCGCTCCCTAAAGAAGCGACACTAATTCTCTCATTAATCTTCTCTTCTCTTTCAGCAGCCAAGATCTAGGAAAGTCACTTCCCATTGATCAGTAGCTTTTAATATAAAAATACAGGTTGGACTGTATGGATGTCACACTGCAGGCACAAGTGTTAACTGCGTTTTAAGATGATGATCTTTCTCGGCAAATTGGATCAGTGATGTGCCAGCATGGACCTGAGCAATCATCCTCAGAAGAATACAGATCCAAACCCTAATGCATTTCATAATATGTTATGTAGCAAATATAAGGTCTGTTAAAAGTCACCGAGGCTGCTAATTTCAGGGCACTTAAACGCAGTCACAGCTAGCAGGAATTGGTTGCATATAAAAGCTGACAGCATTTTAGAATCAAGGATTTCAGAAAAAGCCCAGCCTTAAAAGGAGTAAATAAGTTATTGCATAGATCTTTCACCCTCCAAATTAAAAAGACAAGAGAAAATGAATGCTGTAGAAATATAGGCCACCACTTACCATATCATGGTCTGAAACGGGCCCAAAACTGGTGACGAAGATGTCAGTCTTCACTTCAGTTACACGCTCTGATGAAGCAGGAAATTAGGACAGTGAGTGTCTATCAACAGCCTTCGTTAGATCTAGCCACTACCAATCCGCGCAATAAATAGAAAAGTTATTGGCTTTGATTAGCCACTCTAAAATTGGTCTACAGTATGGTCCCGATAATTTATTGCTTCTAGATGTAATTTCACAGTCAATATCGTCAGCAACAATTTGTTCTGTTTCCACAGAACTTTTTGAGACGTGCCGTGTCACCCACAGTACAGCAGCCACAGCTCCACTGCTGTGTAAATCTTTTCACTCTTTGAGTAATAAATCTTCTTGCCTGACAATATAAACAGTGCTGAATATTTTACACAGTGCTCGAAAGTCTCATCGGGTATTCAGTGTTTCTGGGCAAGCTGAATGAAGGTCTCTAATAATTAACCCTGAGTTTATGAATTATGTATTTCGTATTGAGACACAGGAACACAGAAAAAAAAGCGAGAGAGAACATACATTACGGTGTATGAAAACATAAAGCTATTTTATTGACATGAGTTGGAAATGGCTGTATTACCCAAAGCTTCGATAAACAAAAGGGAGTTATTTTTTTTCCAAGTAACTCTCAGCTAAACTTGCTACTACAATTTTTGACTTAGGTATAAATGTTATGGTTTGTAAATCTTTTAGATTACTTTTTAAACAGATAAGGGCACTATCATTAAATTTCTCTTAAACTACCAAATTTGTTTTATAGGCCTCAACGATAGTTTCATGTAAATAATAATTCAGAAACGTACAGAACACAGATTATACTTATACGCAATGTTAGAAAGCCAGACTTCTCTGATTTCAAGGATGTACGTTTGCTCCGCGGCACACGGTATCACTCCCTTCTGAGCATATTGGTATTTTCTAGGCCACACATCACAAACTATTCACCCAGGGTGGCATATATCAGAATAACTGTTGATTTAAATATAGCTGCCAGGAGTAACACCACCTGGAGGCATAAATCCAAACCGCGCTGAGTGGAGCTGACCCCATCAGCTTCCAGAACTTGCAGTGGTGTGAGTCTGAATTCATTTACTACAGCGTTATGCATGCCAGTGTGGGGCACTTAGACTTGTCAAATGCAGGAGGAGTGATAAGTTTCTCAAGTAGCTTTGAAGACAAGAAATAAATTGAGAAATATGGAGTATTAAAAGTAATCCTATAGAAAAGAGGCTAGCAGTAAAGTACAGGTATAGAAAGCAAAAGTCATGCATCAGGCAAACTTTTTCATAAATAAATGTATATGTGTAGCTATCTGTATAATGTTATTTAAATATTGTAAAATAATTACATTTAAAAACTAATGTAATAGAACCCTCTGATTTCAAAAGACCCTGTTTAAATAGGGTTTTTTCCAATCTTGCAAGGAAGTTCTGACACAAGAGGAGCGAAATAAGGAATCAGGGCTAAGCAGCCAGTAACACTGTGCATTTCCAGTAACACTGTGCATTTCCAGTAACACTGTGCATTTCCATTAACACTGTGCATTTCTGTAGCTGATGCAAAAGCTCCAACGAGAACTGGTGTTTTACAATGCATATACGGGTTTTCAACTTTCATTCCAAAAAGTCTACAGCCTCTAAATATATATAAATGTAAGCAGTTTAATGTAAAGGTTTCATATATATACAGTAAAGTATCTCCTTTGGTGAGACAGCAATGATCAAGATGTAATATTAGATCTGAGTCTACTGCCATTCAAGTGATGCACTGAATGACACTTGTATTCTGTCAGGTGGTAGCAAAAGTGATCTCCAGGACTCATTAAAAGAAGTCTAAAGATGAACATTCCAATGTATTATTCATCATCGCAGAAAGTAAAATACTATGATGTAGCTGAACTTCCTAATAATATTATTTTCCTTCTTTGCATCTGTGACTGAGACGTGTAGAAACTATGGTGACTACTGACAAAAGCATGGGATAGACGGAATTTCCTTGGCTGTACAGTGAAATCCATGCATCACCCCATCATTGTTTACAAGCTTTTCAACTGACTTGACGAAATTTAAGTATTCTTTTGATATCTAATTGGCTCTGGACTTAAAGAAGTTCACAGTGAGAATTTAACCTTCTATTACTGGAAGAAGCACGTGGTTGTCCAGAAATGGTTTGTGCTTAGTAATGGGGGAAAAAGTATTCTGTCCTTCAGCCCATCACTTTCCTGTAAGTTGAAGAGGCTGTGGTCTTGTATGAAACAACTGGCAGAAGAAGAGAAGAGATTTCACGAGGCCCAGTAAAACATTGCTGAATGGATTCTTTAAGTTCCAGCTATTGAATCACCTTTTCTTAAGACTGAGAAACTAATATCAGCTTGAAACGTGTTGGCCTTTTACATATTGAAAAGTGAAACTCTCTCTTAAAGGTCTTTCATCTTGACTCCCTATCTTTCCATCTCCTTTCTCTTGAGGCACTTCCACTGGTGTCATTAGGAGACAGAAGATGCTAGAAGCTCTTCAGATACAATGCATTCAGCCCTTAATGGTGTAAACTCAGAGACCCAGTTCAGGGTGAGCTTCTATTTAGTACAATACAGCTAAGTGATCAACCTTGCACTGACACAGAATATGCTTTTTGAATCAGTGGCATACCATGTAGTGGTATCCTGATTTCTAGTTTTGGGAGACATATGGTCGCAGGAGAGAGGCTGAGGCTTAAGGAAATCACTTTGAGGACACAAAATGGAAACTCAAGGCTTTGGCAGTAAGATAAATTAATTCCAAGGGACTGCAAAAATGAGTGATGCCTTTCATCTCTGTGTAACATTGAGGATCATCCACGTGGCATGCAAATCGTAAGTAATATTAGAAAATGCCACTTGTGAACTCACAAGAGATTGTGTTATCTTCATACTGATTAGACTTTTGCAGAGCATCTAATCCCTGGACTCTTCAAATCCAGATAAAACCACTGCGCACACACCACCAAATTATTTCTTTTTTCTTTGATATGTTCCTCCTTTTCAGGAGCAATGAAAAAGAGTGTATGAACATGCAGAAAAAGATTAGCCCCTCCAAAGCCATATGGAAGTTAGAAAATTTTGTTTACTGTTTTACTAATTAGATGATTCAACTGTGCCTTGTTAAGAGCTTCAGAAGTTGTGAGTCACTCCTGCACAGGACATGTGTTTACTCATACGGTTGGGACACATATTTAGAATCAAGGTTAACCACGTTCAGTTTGCAGCTTGATTTCCATGAGAAGGCTTAAACTGTGCTTCAAATGCTCAGAATGCATTTTTCAGGAAGCTCAAATCCTGAGCTGTAATATTCAAAACCTTCCCAATAACCCTAAGAGTCAGAGAAAATTCGAAGTCATTGAACAAAACAAGCTCAGGTCCGGAGCTGGTTGGACAAATCCATCAGTTGTAAAGATGTGTTAACCACGTCTCTTGACTACAACAGCTATCTCATGAACCAGGACTAAGAAATATATAGTGATATCTGTAGTACACGTAGCAATTCCGGTACATAAAACCCAAGGAAATTATTGATGAATTATTAGTTTTACTATAAGGCAATCACAGGGTCCAAGTGCTGATCAGCAAAACAGCAACTGAGCCCCTCACTTAGACACCCTGGAACCTCAGCCAGTTGATCCACGTATAGCGACGAGGGCACCAGTCAGTGTGAAATGCTGTCATTTTACCATTTACAACCACTGTGGTTTGCTAACGGTGCCAGAATAAGGTAACCTCTCAAAATTAATAACGATGAATATTTTGCTTTAAACTCCCAGGGAGCTCATTATTGCTAGACTTGTGATTGGATTACAAATTGAGAACAAAATAAGAAAACCAGATTTATTTAAACAGCAGGAAATAAGCCTATTTATCAAGGGAAACTATACATTAACTATTTCCCTTTCTGACCTGCCGGTATTCGAGCGCAAGGCTTATTTGAATTGCGTGGTTTGGTGGTTTAAATGAATTCCATCTTTTCTGGTTATGCACTTGTTCCTCCTGCATATCTCGTGTAAGTGTGTGCTATAATTATTAAAATAGAGAAGATTTTTCCTATGGCTTTGATTGAAAGGAACTGAGATGCTTGTTGAGCGTACGCTATTATTACTAAAAAAAAGTCATGTAGACTCATCACCCCGGCTGCATCCTATGAAGAATTTTGATTGAAGAGCCACAACAAACACATTCATAAGAATTTTGTGCTGCTGCTTGTGTAAAAGTAGAGACCAAAAGGGAGAACAGTGAGCTGCCCTGTGATTTCCAGCTGTAATCCATGCTGCTATGAAGGGTTTGCTGGGAGCTGCGCAGTGTCATGGCAGCTCTCCCCATGCCAATTAACAGCTCAAAGCAGCTCATATCTTCCCTACCTCCCCACTGTTGTCTTAAATCAATTTTCCTAGGGTCTTCTATGGCTTTTTACAGTTGCCTTTACACCAATGTGATGCCTACAGAGTAGAAAAAAGACCAAAATCAGCCCTTTCAATTTTTACAGATTTAAGTCTAGTCCTTCTTCACTTACAGAATTATGTGCAGGGGTCCAGTATAGGAGACTTCTTTCATTTAGTGTAGAAACATTTAGGTTTAACTAGATTTTTATTACACATACAGACCAAACCCACATTTGCCCTAAACTTTGAGTTTGCTCAGAAATGAGTTCAAATCCAATTTCCATGGGGAACTCAATCACCAAGAGGTAAATTTATCATATATTTATAGATAAAGTTCTCATAAAACTGAATTTTAAAACCTAATTAACACGATACTGTCAAGTTTGTTTTCCATCACTTTAAATATAAGCGCTCTGTGGAATTAATGAATTGCCTGAGATGGACCAAAGTTCCACTTAAGGACAGCCACACTCAATTTTGATAAGCATCACACAGGAGAGATCAACAAATAGCTTTTACTGATAGCACAAAGCAAGTATAACTCTGTTCAATACCAAAGTAATGTTGATCATCTACTTGGGATGATCTAATGGGCATTCGACCCAACTCTAAAAGCAAATCTCATTTAGGAAGTTTCTGGTCAAACTCAAGTTTGTTGTTCTTAGTTCTGTATTAAACCACCCTTGTACTACAAGATCCCTCTCAAAGAGATAAACCTCATTTATCATTCTAAGTTAAAAGGTCACTGACCACATGAGATCCATTACTTTGAGAGAGCGGGTGTGTGCACTGCAAAGGCGTTAGTCCTAAAAAAACCTGCACCTGATTTTGTGTTATGAAATTACAATTTTGTGTTATGAAATTATGATTTTGTGTTATGAAATTACAATTTCGTGCTATGAAATTACAATTTCGTGTTATTTCATGTTCATGAATCTCAGTAGCAGGTACTTGCAACCTGCCCGGTGCACGCCTGCCCAAACCTACCCTGGGGGCATGCCAGGGCTCATCAATATTCCCCACGTGAAGACAACCCAGAGCAAAAGGCAATGGCATATCCATTTTTCCGAGGAACTTATCTTTTCTATCATTTTTCTTTGCTTTTCAGTTCTTTTAAACTCCTGCTCCAGACATAGTGGTTTACTATGGAGAGGTCACCCAACACTGAGGTTGAATTTTCCCACTTATTTGACTCCTTCCCACCACTACCTGATCCTTTATTTTGTTCAGGATTGTGTAGTTGAAAAGGGAACAGCATCTTTATTCTTTTGCCTATTTTTGATCACCTGTAGTTGTAGGATCCAGACAGCTTCCACAGAAAATTATGCCATTGCCTAAATGACTTCCCTGTTTATTTTTTTCCCTTAATGTCTAACATAATTTCCTCTTTTTCAGCTACAATATGTTACTGTCTGCAATTCCTCCTCCTTGCTTTTGGTAAATTATTACCCTCTCATAGAGTTAATAGGTGTCCTCTAGTGTGATTCAGAAGGTTTTTACATTCACTTTGAAAGTTCTATTTTCCAGGCATAAATAACTGTAAATGTAGTCATTTGTCCATGTTTATGGATGGGTACAACAGATGCTATTTCCTAGCAATGCCTGACTAAGTGACTATGCCCACATATGAAGGAGGCAAACATCTAAATAACGTAATTTATATCAATAATTATTGATAAGAGCTGCAAATGTACCAGTGCATAACACAGCGCTGTGTGCTCCTTTTAAAAAAAAAATCAGATTGATTTTAGCCACAATACCAGTTTTAAATACTGAGCATATTCAACCAATATAATTTTTCCCTGTGGGTCATCTGCTCGATTATTGTTATTTTTCTTGTGAATGAGAAATAATTCCTCCTTTGTTCAACAGCAAAACGCTCAGAGCTGCTCACTTAATTTCAGATATGGCCTGACTGGGTTATATGGTGAATAATAATTTTAATTCCCCTACTCTTCACTGAGCATATGCGTTTTTCAGTTTTCCTTTGAAAGCAGTACCTCAAAAGGTCCCATAAAAAGGCAAGGGAGAACTTACTATTCATCTAGCACTGATTCCATGCATGCTGAAAGAGCGATTCAAAATTCAGCACCTCTAAATTTTTCATTCTCTTCATGCTCCACCTTTGAACCTGCCTTTCCAATGAATATATAGCATAGCTCCAAAAACATAGCTTGGTAGTGAGGTCTCTCCAGAGGCTTGGTCCTGGCTTCCCGATGCCCCATCTGCCTCACCAGGGTATTTCAACCAAACAGTGAACCTGGTCACCACCCTAATAGGAAGTTTGCAGACTTGGGATAGAGAAACACCATGGTGTTTATTTTAAAAAAGAAGCTGTTACTCCTATAAGTGAGTAGAGCCAGATTGAGATCAAACTCCTTTCACAATTCATTACAGATTTTCAGTAAACCTACCTTTTTGTCACTGAATTCTTCATGCATGCACATAAACACAAGGAGAATCAAATTAACTGACTGAAGGAGCTCTACCATCTACTTTTTCTTCCACAAGTGAGAAAGAGAGGAATTGGTTCTCTTTCATGGTTCTCTTGATGCACAGAAGCCTCTTTTCTCTATCTGAAAAGCTGCACTCCAGAAGGAGAGGTCGTACAGGGATAAGCAGAGGGTTTTCTACAATACTGTAGGAGAAAGTAACTGTACCACGCAATGCTTTACTTCATCTGCTGCTTCTCAGAAGGCGTAGAAAGAAGAGGGCAGACAATTTTGGATAACTGGGAGGGTGCTGTAGCATCATCCGTGGTGCACAGATTTACATTGTGCCTAATGGTCTAACATTTATCAATGTAATGCGTATGTAGCAGGGCCTCTGGTCTCTCAAATCTCTGAGAGCTACACCACAGTTAATATGGAATGAAGGAAATTTAGACCTTAATCTGTTTATCTAAAAATGCTGTTACATTGGTAGCTTTCTTATCTTTCTCTTTAGAATAGGTGCAAATTGTGTTCTGATTGAAATATTTAATAAGAAGCCATCACTGATATTGGGGAGAAAAAGGAAACCACTGCTCTTCCATGCACATTTTAACACTTCCAGCAACAGATTACGTTACAATAGAAGGCTATTGAACTTCCAACTCCTAAAACTGTGCTATATTCCACATATATTGATTCAGATTTCTCACTGGCTGTTTTTACGTAAGGAACGTTTCAGAATTCATATCCCCAATATACAAACTGTCTAAAACAAATGTGTCAAAACTGAGCCATCTTGAGGTTCTTAGCTCATGTTTCGACACCTCAGCAAGAAGGTTTTGCAGAGGTGAACTTCAAAATTCCTGAGCAAACCTTTTAACATAAATTTGGTACCAGAATTGAAAACACTGGCCTGGATGTTCGTCCCTAGGTTTTGAAATCTATAATTTATACCTTTTGAATAAAGCGTTATTCAACAGTTGAAAGAGCAAAGCTACTTCTTACTCCACTTGATTTTAAACATTAATTTACTGCCCACAATTTCATTAGATGGAAGATGTTTTTAGTGTCCTGGTACTCTTAGTTCTAGTATTCAAAGCTGACAAATATAACAGATGAATTACATTTACTCTGTGAAACCACATTGTACTGAGCAACAGGGAAACAGTGATATATGAGGTTCTTGGCTACAGGCAAGAACATGCAACACAATTCAAAAAAGGAGGAGACAAAGATTATTTAAACTTCTCTAACCCTTGCTTGAAGAAACTGCTCCAATCCTGCTTTCCCTCCACCCCATATTTCCTGTGCTTTACTCATTTTTTACTTTTAATTGATCGCGATGCAAAGGGCTGTTAAAGTCTGTGGAGAGACTCACTTCCTCCTGCAGAAGCAGTCACATTAAACATTAGATCTATCTGTCCGGAGTACATTTTAACTGGACTGGGTGATCCTTTCATGAAGCACACAGACCAGTTCTCCCAGTACCCCCTTGAAGTCTGGCTTCAGGAACATATATATAAACACACATAGATAAAGACTCTATACTGATGTGCTTATTTCTCTGAATTGTGATCCAGAAAATGAGAGAAAATCCTTTCCCTGTGTCTGCCTTTGTCTGCTTTTCCAGTAACTGTTAATCACAGTAGCTACAAACTCATGTAAGAAAGCATCATGTGCTCAGATTTTTCTTCTAGACATGTACCAGGCTCTGCACAGTTTACACTTCCATTTATTTCTTGCCTTCCCTGCTATGTTTATTTACTGTGATATAGTAGCTGGCTGAATTGTACAGCTGCATTAATCAAAGATTAAGGAGCATTTATTTCTATACTAGTCCCAGGGTTTATGAGTAAGCAGGCAAAACTACTGGTAGATACAAGTAAAAAGTAATTCTTATTCTGATGTGTATTATCTGGAATTGCACACAAATATTTACTGACCAACCCATTTTTAAATGTGTTAATTAATACTTTCTAACCAGAACTTTATCTTTATCCACTCCTTGAAGTTAGCGAAGTCAAACCACTGAAGAAGCTGGCTCACAATTCAAGAACTGTTGCAAGATCATAGCCTCAAACCGCAGAATAAGCTCACTTCAATTACCTCCCATTTCATCTGCAGGAGATGGTATAAAAGCTCTTAATGTAATACCCTGTTCTTCCTACAATGCAGCTCCTCTGAGAGCTATTAATGAAAACAGGTTGACCTATGCTTTGTGGGGTGAGTTGCTTTGATTTGTTTTATCTGAGAAGTCCAAAATAAATACCAAAAAAACCCCAACCCAAAACATCTGAAAGAAGAGCAACCAACCTCTCCACGCACTGGAAACAAATCTTGTTTGTATGTTTAGAACTTCCACACTTGTGAACACTGAGCCCTTAAACCCAATTTTGGGATCTGCCACAACAGAACAAATCAAGGAGTGGATGTAGGGATGCTCGTAAAGACCAGGCTTTGTAACAGTGTTTTTATAAAGATGTCATTACTATGTGTTTTTATATACCTTTTTATGGATTCAGCACCAAGAGCAAAGGAAGAAAGACATTTTTACCAAGCTGTGAAGACAAAACGTTACAGAAGCAAACCCTGACATACCTAAGTAGAAAAAAAAAAATCATACAAACTTTTTGGAGACGTTGATGACTAAGGTTGATGGATGCTTTCACTTTTAAAACCAAATCCTCTTATGAAGATAGTCATAGATAAATGAGCTGTTTAGGCCTGATTCATAAGCCTGACATTTGTCAGGTCACAGGTCGTATTTTATTATCTTTTATTCTTTGTGCATTTAAAGTTTTATTACGTATTCAGAGGTCTTTTTGAATTGTGAGCCATTTTCTTCTTATTTGGGGTATAAGCATGAGCAAATCAAGCACGTGAAAGACAGAGAAGGCACAGTAGTTTTGAAAAGATAGATATTATATATCAGCATTCTTTTATGAGCATATATAGACAGAATTAAAACGAGTATGTCATGGAAAAATAACACTGTTTAAACTGATTCTTATCTACCATGTAACCTTAAAAATGGTAACACAACACACCTCCCAGTCCTGGTCTCAAGCGGTTATCATAACCGTCCAGCAGACGATCCAGTATTCTGGTAAACACTGTGGTGTTGTCTTTGAGTTCATCTTGTGATGAGGTTTGTCCATAGCTGAAACACAGAACGGTCAACACTGAAAACCAGTAATCCACCAACAACCTCACAAAAGAAGCATTCCAAAACCTGGTTAATCTTCCTCATGCTGGTTTACGGCCACAAAACCTCCTCCATAAAACAAGATGGTAGTGCCTTATGGGGTTCCTTCACTTAAACTTCTTAAATTGTTTAGTTTTTGTAAAATCATTGAAAGGCAGTGTTTCCCTCTAAACGTTGAGCAAATCAAACATCAGCTCCTTAATGTTTATCTCATTATTCATTAATTGTGACAATATTTTTATGCGTTCCTCAGTAAAAGGCTCATTTGTCTGCAAACACGTGTGCACAAAAAAGATCTGTTTAATTCATAGTAGTTAGAAAGGGTTTGCAAACGAAGATACAATAACTTAGAACACTGACACTTAAGTACCGAAAATAAATGCAAAACCAAAACTAAAACAAAATACAGAGATGCTCTTGTGAATATAGAAGTAAATCAAGTGAGTGTGCATTTTTACAGGTCAATATATAAGTTTGCTTTATTTTATTTCCCTTTTCCCTTTAGCAATGAGATTTGGAGCAATGCCTCCCACTTTTCCTTACCAAAGTGTAACAAAATCATCTCTTGATATGGAAAACTCTCATGTCTGTAAAGCTTTGCTTACAGATCCCTAACGTGTATCTCTGACTCAAAGATCCTGAAATTTGGCTTGAACAGGGATAAAATGAAGTTCTTTGAACTCAGCTACCAAAAATCTTCCTTCCATCAACACAAATCAGAATGAAATCCTTGGCCTTGGTGGTTTCTTTCTGCTGTAGCTGACATCAGAATCAGGATTTTTTCTTAAATCCAAAACCTTTACCAAACACCCCGTCACAGCCAATCCCCTCAGTCGCAGGTTACAGCCGTCTTAAAGCCAAACCCAGCATCGTTTTTCATTCATTGCTGGGAAGACACAAACAAGTCACAAACAAGTGTAGTCGTCACGACTAAAATCAAAACCACTGCTTTCCAAAGCATCATTTTGTCACACATTGCTACTGAACGGGATAAACAGCACAGGACCAAACACTTTTGTTAGGACCAGGGCTGGTCCCAAAAGTGATTTGTCCATTGGGCAGCTCAATGTCCCCACAGCCACAGAGATGCACGGCTCCCAGTGCTCTGCTACTGGTCCTGCTCCGACCAGCAAAGACCTTCTTATGAGGAATGAACTCCTACATTAAATGAGTCTGTTAAAATACCTACAAGATTATTTTCTGTAAGCTGCATCAGCCAAGCATCCTCTGTGTACCCCACGTGTATATTCCACTTGTATCAAACACGGAGGGAGGATAGATACCCTGGGTATTGGTGCTCTGGAAACGCTTCTGAGTTAGTCCGCAGTACAGGTTTGAATAAGTAACACTGCAAATTTAAATGAGTTTCAAAACTGACACTCCTAGGAGTTTTAGTAACTTCTGTTTTATTTCACTAGGGTGTGACTTTGTAGAGAACAATTTCCAGGGGTTTTTAATGCATATAAATTGCAGTTTCTAACGAAAAAGACAAAAACTCTCATAGTTTTAAAAAATACCACGAATTTCCTCTAGCTATATCACATGATTTAATTTAATAAAAAAGCAGGTTGATTTATATTTCTTTTTCATACCTACAGTTGCATTTTAGGACACAGACGCTATCAGTTTTCTTCTTGTATGCTTCCTATATTTTACCAAATAAGTTCTCCTGCTGTCTCCAGCGAGCATTACCTTTCAAAGCATCATCCCTCACATGCCTTACGTAGAACTGCTACACAGGGCTTCCCACTGGATCCAATTTTACATTAACACTCGTTGTCAGTAAACAAGCTGCTGTACGTACACAGCAAGGATAGCAGAAGGTCACCAGGATTAAGGTGGCAAAGGGATATGAAAAACACTTGAGCAATTTCAGTGGTAAATAAACGGGTGTGTTGGCAGAAGAGGTGGCAGGAAGGTGGGCAGTGCCATGGGGAGGGGTGCAATCCAGCACCCCACATCCATTCTGGGTGTCGCATTTGTCAGCACCCTTACCTGTTCTTCCCATCATCTCATCAGAGGTAAAAAAAAACACCATCGGGGCTGGTTTTCACTGACAAACGGTCACAACGCAAAGATTTGTGTACGTCTAAAGTACGCTGTAACTCCAGAGGGACTGGGGTTTTTCAATCCAAACACACACATTAAAATAATCCTAATGCTGGGTTTTTATGACAAGAAGAAGGAGATGGAAAGACTCCTCTTTCTGTGTCGCAGACACTTCATCGAATTCAACCGCTTTTTATCATAAAGGAACAACAGCAGCCCAGAAGAAAAGGCAAGGGAAGTTACCGTGACAAAACGGCTTTAGAAGCAGATAAATTTCATGGCAGGTGTGTACATTTTGTGGGAAGAGTGACCGTGCGCGATTGTGTTTTCATATTAAACCCCGGTATAATAAAAACTGTGCACTAACTCCATCTACAGGTCATTATAATAGTGACACACCACATGATGTTTAAACACTGGTCCAACGCATTTCAAGGCTCACTTTAAGAATGCACATGCATACATTAGAGATATAATAAATATGTGTACACATACGCATGCATACATATTTAAATAATAAACATGCTCTCACAAAATCCTCTAGCTAGGCCACAGGAAGTACTTCATGAATACCTCAAATCTCATCTTTCTCAATATATTAGCAAAACAGAGGTATTTCTTCTAAAATGCCGTGTTTATTCAATACAGCAACTGTAAATGAATCACTCACTTGTATTCTTTGGCTTTTTTTGGAGGAAACACTTGTGCAGATGAACCTTTGCCCCTTTGCCCACCCTGTTTAAAATCTTCAAGGTAGCCAGGAGCTAAGTTTATCTAGAGCTGCGGATGCATAAGGAGTCACTATGGAGATCAACGCAGCTTTTAGGGCTCTCTATAGACAGTACCAAATTTCTACTGCTTTTTGGTCATTATGTAGCATTACTGACAGGATAGAAATGTTTTTAAAGCACAGAAATATAGCAATGAGTCTTCTTAAACACCTTTACCGGATTTTGAACTGCTGCGAGTACTTCGAGTATGCTCCAAACTGCTCCATAGCCTTTAGTTAACCTGCTGTTTGTTAGATGAGGTGTTGTATGATGACAAATAGGTTTCAATACGAATGCTATTTTCAGATCATGATTTCAGCACATATCCCATACACATTTGCTGCAGCATGGTCATTAAAACATAAACTGTTGTGGGCTTTGAGCTCACTAATTCTTCTTCATCCAAGCAGGCTCCCTTCACCAGGAAAAGGTCTACTTCGGATTTGCAAACCCAGTTCCTAAGTTAGGACACAATCCTGACCGGCCAAGAAGTAAAAGTTTTGCCTCTACTTGCAGGGACAATGAAGTTACTAAATAGCACTTAAATGAAATTTAAAAAAAAACCTTAATTACACTTCCCCCCCCCCCAAATAACCTCGTATTTCTGAGCAGTTATTATACAAGAATAGAAAGGATTGCACAGGTGTTTAAGAGGTAGTTGAGTTTCAATCTGTTTCAGAAAGCTTTTGCTTTCTTTTTTACCCCACAATATTAAAAAGAAAAAAGAAGTTATGCAAACAATTTGTAGTTTTCTTTCAGTCTTCCCTTAGATTTAGCTGGGATTTGAACAGGGATTAACTTCAAACCAGTACACTGAGCAGTAGTGCAGCCCATGCAGTATTTGCCTTACGATGCTACATTAAATGAATTTCATCCCTGAAATACGTTGGTGCATTAAAAAGTATCTCCCCACCTTCTTTCAGTCAGCGCGTTCAGGAGGAGGCTCCAGGCCCAGAGGCAGTCACAAAGCACCAGGAGTCTCTTCATGGTGGGCTCTGAAACTGGAAGGAAAACATTCATCAGCGTCCCCTTCGTTAAAACAGGTACTGGGGAGAAAAACGTCTGATGTGGGAAACTTCTGTAGAATAATGTGGTGTCAGGCAGTGCCCTCACGATACTACAGCTCATTATTTGGAATGAGGGAGCACGGCCTTGGCCGCTCTCTGTTTACCTGCTGCTCTTAGACACAGAGATTTATTTTACAGTAAGGTTGTACTTGCATTTTTCTTGAACATTAACAATAACAGTTATGAGTTAAAGCTGCTGCCCCCAAACTCTGTGGCAATTCCTGCTCAGTTCCCTCCTGTGCCGAAAATGTGACGAGGCACCTCCGTAACATTTCCAGATAACCAAGTGTGACTGGGTTTTGCTTGACTTGAAGCAGCCCGAGTCCTTCCAAAGCTCCTGCAAGGTGCCAGTGTGTGGTGGTGTGACCGAGAGAGGAGCTTCCCTCACTGGTGTGCTGTGCTGTGATGTGTTGGAAGCAACTTTCTTCTACAGATATTACTACTCTCCTCTTCGCTGAAATATTAGCCTGAGTAGGAGTCAACTGATCAGATTCTGCCTCTGTGATCTGCTGCTACGCATACACACTAATATTTTTGTTGGGCTAAAGGGCACGATTCATAATCAAACCATGTGCTGACAACCTACACACCAGCTCCTAAATCTCTACCTCTCTGATTGCTGCTAGGAAATGTTTTTTTATATTAGGAGCCTGCTCCTCCTTTCCAAATGTCTCCTGTCCTCTCTCCAGACTTCACCGAGTTTCAGTTTACCTTTCAGTAAAAAGTAACACAACTCAGGAGGTTTCTTTTTGCTTTCCAATATACCAGAAAATACAAAGTTAGATGGTATTTGTGGAATCGGTGTTCCAGATTCAACTGATTGCCCAGGAGATGCTGCAGGTCCCTTTACGTGTCTATATTATATACCGTGTGCTGGAATCCAGTCGATTTTTAGTATGCATTACATTAAATAAGGGCAGCAAAATACGAAGCCTGTGTTTTCTCCTAGTAGTGAGAAAACGAAGCATGGTACATCGAAATGTTGTAGCACCTTTAAATAAAGCCACCCCAATTCACTGCATGCTCTCAGGGACAATTTAAACCAATAAAACAGCATTGCAAAGCGGTATGTAAGCAATGAGACCTAATTAATGCGTTTATAGGCAAATGATCGGCAGAGAAGCATTGAGCGGGGCTGAGCCAATCCGCCTGGGCAGGCAGGAGCTCGCTGTGGCAGGAAAGCGTGGCTAAAGATCTTCAGGGACCAGGCTGCATCTCAACTTGCCCTGCGATCAGCCCCCTCCGAACGGCAGAGGCAACATCTGGGGCTGCAAAAAATCGTCTTCTCCCGGTCCTGCCAACTTCTGCCTTGCAAAAGGCTCCTCGGGATGAAGCACGGAAAGTGGATGATTCTGAACTCTCTTGATCTGTTGAGCTCCACGCCCGCCCCCCCGCTCCCAACACCACCCCTCGCTTCAATAAACCCATACAGGCACTGTAAATCCTGGAGAAGGAAAGTTTCTTGCAGCTGGAAAAAGCAAATGTTAAGCAAGGCTTTCAAGGAGCGTTAAACACCAGCAGCCCCCCA
>NW_010176530.1:0-16146 GCF_000695765.1 Mesitornis unicolor | reverse complement strand
GTGCGGCGGGGCGTGGCGCGCTGGCCCCCGCGCGCACGTGTGCGCGGGCGCGGCGCTCCGCTCCGCTCCTTTCCGCGCAGCGCAACACAAATGGAATAAAACACAACACAATACAGTGCAACACAATCCAATGCAATACAATGTAATACAGCGCAAGCCCCGCCGCAGCGCCTGGGACTTAAAAAAGGAAAGAAAAGGGCAAAGAAAAAAAAAGAAGAGTGTTTTTAGGCTGCAGCTCTGAAGCCAAATTGCGTTACCTGTCTGGGGTAGGGGTTGTCCCGCTGTCACACTGTCCCGCTGTCATGCTGTCCTGTTGTCCTCCTGTCCCTCTGTCCCACCATCCCGCTGTCCCACCATCTCGCTGTCACACTGTCCTGCTGTCCGCCTGTTCTGCCATCCCACTATCCCAGACTCTACTACCCAGTACGGAGAAACTGAGCAGGGAGCACAACCACAGCTTGGGTCTGAGCTGCCTTTTTTACAACTGGGATTTGAAAAAAAGAAATCCTAAACGCTCGTGTCTATTTACTGTCTCAGCCATTGGTACATTTCTCTGAGATTCCTTCCACACATCTCCACCAAGGAGGGAAGCAGATACCCCTGGCTCAGTTTGACCTGTGCTCAGTTTCTGAGGGTGCTCCCCGATTAATTTTATCCCTTTTGCTCATGTGCTTCTCCACGTGACCCTGGCAGGATTTATTAGAGCTCGCAGTGCACTTTGTCCCCAGCACTGGGATATGCTTTTCCGAAATGAAGGAATAAAGTTCACTGCAGCCATGTGAAAAGTGAGTGAATGGTGGCAAAGGCAAAGGCTGGTACCTCACTGGAGGAGACTGGGAGCATGATGCAGGCGCTTGCATTCCCTATCTAGGTTAAAACGCAAAGGCAGATGAGAAATTCTGGGGTGGTGAAGTTCCCTCTGTGAAGGGCATTCAGACCTGACCTTGCAGGGGCATTTTGGGAGCAAGCAAAGGGAACAGCACAGATATTGTTTTTCAAACCCGTGCCATGACGGGCTTGGCAGCCCCCAGAGACATTTGGGATGGCGATGGGGTGACATTATCTCACTTTCCCGACGCACATGCGCACGTGGCGACCTGGGCAATGGAAAGAACTCACACTGGGATTTGTGGAAGCCACAGGCAGGGGTGAAGGGACAGGACCTGCTTTGGACAAACGTGGAGGGAAAGCGATGGGTTTGTGGGTGGCAAATCCATGTTGCAGGGAGACGTTTCACGTAAAAGTGCTGCGTTTGAGGGTTGTTTTTTGTTTCTTGGTTTTAGTTTTAATGGGAGTTGTAAAGCTACGCGCCAGCAGTGACCAGGCTCTACCTGTGCAGCGAAGGCTTTTCATCAGCTCGGAGACAATGCTTGGCACTGTGTTTAATTAGGGTCTATGATTTCTTAATATTGGAAGATGATAAAACGAGGATTAGACTGAGATTTTAAAACATCCTAGATGCTTGTGATTGCAATACAAT
The DNA here is from genome assembly GCF_000695765.1 of Mesitornis unicolor. Taxonomy (NCBI): domain Eukaryota; kingdom Metazoa; phylum Chordata; class Aves; order Mesitornithiformes; family Mesitornithidae; genus Mesitornis; species Mesitornis unicolor. The sequence continues at coordinate 14,666 of NW_010176530.1, read as the reverse complement.
ACATCTGGAACCATTGCAATTCATGATAGCACAAATAAAACATGACAAGCGACAGCGCAGCGTGGCCAGAGCGAGAAGCTGTAACACGGGCAGATGATTCCTGATGCTCAAAAACCCCTCGGGAAGCTCCTGACAGTGGCTGCTCCCAGGGACAGTGAGATCCACCAAGCTGGATGGTGGCTGCTGTAGTTTCCAGGTTTTGGAGCCTGTCATCAGGAATAAACAACCATATATGTTTTCCAGGAGGATGAGGACCTCCTCAGCATCGCAGCAAGCTGTGCAGTGGAGAGAAGTGCTGTCGGGGAGAGGCCAAGGGGAGTTAAAACCCGAGGAGGACCCGGCCGCTCCGGGCTGGATGCCAGGGCCAGTTATCACGGACGGTTCTGAGTAATGAGTCTGTGCTATACTTAGCCCTGTGCTAGGAAGAGACAGACTCATCCTGTGACTAAACACAGCTCAATCTTCACGGCAGGCCTTCCCCATAAATTGCAAATGAATGGGCAACGGGGAAAGATGCTCAGTTACAAGAAACCGAGATTTTGGCTTCCTGTTGATTCAGCGGCAGCTTTTATCGGGACAAAACTGCCCCCGCAGAGGTGTCACCAGATGATGGCTTCCTGATGGCGCCGGGTGGCCAGCTGGGCACTGATGGCAGGAGCCTGCACCACAGGCAAATAAATAGCTGGTGACTGATAGAATGGCAGTGAGAGGTTGGCATTGGCATTGGCAATGGCTTCTGAGCCAGGCAGAGCTCCTCGCTGCTTCTGACAAGATGCTGAAGGTGAAGCCAGACCTCCCATCTGCTCTGAGCTCATCTTTATTGGTCTACGAGGGCAGGCGTGCATTGGGTTCACGGAGGACATGGAGGAAAGGATGTGAGGCCATCTGAGGAGGGCTCTCTGTCCTGGAAACCCTTCTCTGAGATTTAAACCTCCTTAAGCAATTCCCATTTCTCAGGTTAGATCCTGTACTCTCTGAGATGTATTTTGCAAGGTCTAACTCTGGCGAGTTTGCAGCTTGGGTCCACATTTGTATTCCTGCCTCTTGCTCTGTTTTCAGTTGGGGCTTTGAGGAATGGACCAAGCTGCTTTCCAGCCCTTCAGACTCTTGGTCTGGAGAAGGAAAGACACCTTCCCCTGCCCCTTCCCAAGCCCCTGGGCAGGGAGGGAGCTGCTGGCCCAGCCTGGCTGCTCAGGGGAAGGGATGAGTCCCGGGGGAGGTGGAGAGGTTACACAGAGCAAGGTTGGCTTGAAGCTGCCTGGCTGGGGACCCAGGGTATGCTGGTTTCGCTGGGATAGAAACACAGGATCAGCTTTCTGTTCAGGAGAGCTGTGCCTTTGAAAAGACTGCATCATGATTTGATTTAGTGGGAACAGAGCTGATCAGACACTTTGGGTTAGTTTTTGGCTGGCACTGGTACGCAGCGGTCGAGGTCTTCAGCAGTTCTGAGTTACCCAGGTGCAGGAGCCAGGAGGGCGAGAGGCAGGGCAGCTGACCCCGAGCTCTCCAGCAGAGTTATCCCATCCCATAAACATCACTCACTATAGACAGGGGACTTTGCTGGGGACGCTCTCATTTTCCTCAATGGCTGTTATTCACGGAGGGTCTCCTGTCATTCTGCTCCCAAGCCCTACACCCCCGCTTGCTGCAACCACTACATCAGCTGAGTATAACTTTGTGTACTTTATATCAATATTGCTATTAATACAGGCTTTTCTTCTTATTATTATTTTATTAAATCTGTTTCAATTTTACCCCATGGGTGTCCTTTCCTTTTCCCAATTCCCAGTTCCCCTCCCTGGGTGGGCAGGAGCCATCGGGGTCAGAACAACTGCCCAAATCACAACAGGGGTCAGGCTGTGGGGTGGAGGGGGGGATGCAGTGACCAGGCAGGAGAGGGGCAGAAAGGTTTTCCTAAGAATTTCTTGATTTCTTCAGGAACTCCCATGGAGAAAAGGGCGAGATTTCTGCCTGGAATCAATGCTGACCTCCTTTGTGGGGAAGAAATAAAAGGCATCTCTGCAGGGAGGGGAGCGAAACACGGGGGCTGCTGAAAACGGATTTTACTGGTGACGAGGAGGCTGGGGCGGTTGGGCTGACAGACCCAACCTGGAAAAGAGCTGCTGGACTTGCAAGTGAGAATTCGGCCAAGAAACAGCATAAACGGCCAACAAGAACACATATTTATGATGCCACGAAGGAGCTGAAGCCCCAGGCGGTCCCTGTCACTGCCGAGGGCAGAGCTTGTGCCTTAGATCCAGCGGCTGGTGCTCCGGTGGAAGGGATCACTGCAAAATCTGCTGTGTTTTCTAGTGAGGGAGTCTGTGGTATTGCATTCCTGGCCAATTTTCAATTTCTCTCTTTTGTACAAACATAAAGGGATAAATGAAGTAGAAAATACTGCTCAGCAGCTGCTTTTGGTTAAGTTTTTGCCCCTCTTCCATGAACGTAGTAGTAAAACTACAGATTTGGTTGAAATATTTTTGAAGACATTTTCATCTCCTGGGCTTTCAGTCAGAGCAGAGCGATCAAAGAAAAATGACAGGAAAAATAAATGTAAGAAGCTAATCAAAAAGGCAGACAAATGACAATTAAATCCAGGAGCTCATTTTCTATTGATTATTGAATAAAACAAGCCAAATTCCTGTCTGTGCTGATTCTGCCCGTGGCTGGTTGCAAAGAGGTAGATGGTTGTGGTGGAAAGGCAAAAAACCACTGCGTCCACTCTAAGAAATATTTTGTGGTGGTTTTTTTTTTCGCTGGTCGTGATCAAATGAGTCATCCGGTTTGTAGTCAGAAATAGACCCAGTAATGGAGATTAAAAAGCAAAACAGCAATAGATGTGGTTATGAGCACAGCTGTTACAATCCGGTTTTCCTAATTTGGCTATATTCAAGCAAGGTCTTTCTTCCAAAGCTTTACGCAGTTGGTTTCATCATCAAAAGATTATTTGTAGTAAGTGAAGCTCTTAATAGCATGGATCAGTCTGTGTCTGTGAATCCCGGGACCCTGTCTGTATGGTAAGGGGTGGCACACAGTGAACCTGAAATGAAAACACCTTGGGTACCACATCACTGGCACAGCCGCGGGCAACCGCGTTCTTGGCCCTGTTGGCCATGCTGCCAGGGAACGGGTGGCTCCATCCCACCTGGTAGGAAGAGACGTCTGGGGAGGGTGGAAATTGGATCTGGATGAGGCAAAAGCCCTTGAGAAAGCTGTGGGTGTGCAGAAAGGACCCAAGAGACGTCCCAGAAAGGGCGCCCTGGGTGAAGGGCTGTGTGTAGCTGCCGTGTGCGGCTGTAAAGGTCAGCAGGCGGATCCGGAGGACGCTGGCCCGTGGTGCAGTGGGACAGGCGGTGGAGATGGTGAGGGTGGTAGAGTGGGCAGGAAGAGACCAAATACTGGAGATCTTAACCATGGGAGCCAGCTGTGGTGTCTGAGCCATGGTGAAGCCACCCCGGAGTGGGGAACCATTAACACAGTAGAACTGACCTTACCTGATGCTGCTCTTCAGTGTCTGGAATGTAGTTTTATGGATTAAATAGAGTCCTCTCTTAACTTTCCAAAAGGCACAGCTGAAAACAGCTCAGGAATCTCAAAAAAGAAAAATATTCGAAAACAAAGATTCCTCCTCTGCGAAGTATTTTCTTCATCGACAAACAGCCCCAAAAGTCTCTCTCCCAGCTCCAACGTCAAACCCTCTTTTGGAAGAATTTAATTACAAAACGTGCAGTGCTGCCCTCCTCTCCCACTGAACACCCCAGGGATGGACCAAGGCTGAAGGGCTCCTCTCACTGTCCTTCCTATGGAGAATACTGATCTTCACGTTCAGGTTGTGACTTTCCCCACTTTCTTACTTTTCTTGTTGCTGTTCGCAGTGCACAACCTGAGGCTCCTCATGCACTGATTGCCCATGAAATCGCACGCACAGCTTGGACTGATCTGCTCCTGCATGGTCGCGTGTTGCCATCTGAAACAGCCTCACCATGCTTCAGAAATTCCCCTTAAAAAGCTGCCGTATCACCGCCACTGCTCGCTGTAGAAGGACCCATTGTAGTCTGACAGTGGGTGTCCTGTTTTCTTAAATTAATGATACACTGCAGAACTGCTAGCGTGTATTTAAGTTGCCATTTACTATAGTAATAAATATTAATCAGCCTCTAAAAGAAGAAATGTGCCATTGTTGGAAGGAAGTAAAAGAAAATTTTTTGTTACCCTGGGCCGTCTTGTTTCTGCAGGGACACAAGAAAAATGGTGTTTATCATTTGGTATTTCAGCACAAAAACACTGTAGGGCCTCTCTGAATCCATCTAGCTTAACTGGTTGCTCACAAGTTCAAAAAACAACTATGGATTTCAAGGAAAACATTTATTTCCCTATAGTTTAGCAACAGTTTATAAAATGTTCTTGCAAGCACTTAAGAATGAAAGGCATCTCTGTACGCATGGGCTGATCCCGAGCAGGGGCAGACAGAAATCACAAATACAGCATTTTCCATTATCTGCTCAGACGGTCGTGAGGGCGTTGGCGAGGCTTGGCTCCTTTTCCCAGGTGTATCGGGTCCTGTAATGCGAGATATTATCCTTTACCTTGCCCGGGGTTTGTCCAGGTAAATCTGAAGGACAAGGAGCTTCACAAGACACAAACAGGGAAGCTCTGCATCAGCAGCAACGCTTCAGCCCTGTGCTGGAGCCGCAACGTCGCCTTTGCCTTTGGAGACGCTTTTGTACTCCTGTTAGCAATAACTGTACCTGTTCATCAATAATCTTTGTTTAATTAATGTTTAACCAAAAGTGACTACGACTGGAGACTGCACCTGAAATCTCCTTGCCAATGGGGTTGGTGCAGGCTGTCTTTGCCTTTGAGAGGCATCTGCTCTGACTGGGAGGGGAGAATAGGCCATTTTCTCCTCCTTTTGTCCTTGGTACGTAATTTGGAATCAGGTTGCCAGTGTACATTTCACCTTTTCAAAACAACAGCTTGGAAGCCTTTTCTGTGGCCCCCTGAGCACACAGATTTCCATGAAGCCACGCATGGACCCTCCTGCACCTGAGCTGCCTTCCCAAACCCGGCTGAACAGAAAACAGCCGCTTCGCTTTGCAGCATTTTTATCTTGAACAGTGAATTCCCTTCCTCATTCCCATTAATTTCAGAGCAGATCACTCACGTCCCGTTAACACAGCAAAGGATTTACGGCCGTGATTTAGGAGGTACGAGTTACCTACTCCTGTCTCAAACTTGCTGCCTGGCATGCAGCCCCCTCTGACATTACATGGCTGTTCCCCGTATTTATCTCCATTCCTCCATTAGTTTTGTGTTAATCTTGTTTATTACCTCGTTGTTACTCGTTAAAAGCTGCCAGCTCATTCATCTTGCAGAGGCTCCCACTCAGACGCTGTCCACTAATTTGATTTAAGGGGCTGTAACTCTTGGGACCTGTCAGTGGAAAATGTGCCCTCCTCTGGGCTGCCTGCGGGAGCTCGGTCTGGAGCCGCATCAAGACGTTCAATACATCTCTGTGCAAAGAGTGGGCACGGGGGGGGAAGCACACCCGAAAATGACACTTCCCAACAAGGAACTCCTTTGTTCAGTCACGTCTGGGCAACTGCCACAGGGACGTACAAACCTGAAAGTTTGGAGTACGAGAGAGAATGTTTCATGATTTTAAAAGACAAAGCTGTTCCTGGCCATGTATTTGAAACATCTCCCGCCTGGGAAGTTCATATGAATGAGAGACATACTCAAGGTACCATCTCAATAACACCACCGTATTAATATTTTAATTCTGCAGTGTAGGCGCAGTAAAATAAACAATGCCAACATGTAGAACTCAGCGATGTGCAAAATCAAAAGCCTCTCCTCGTCTGCTTGAAGCAGAAATGATCGTGTGTCACTGACGCTCGACAGCTCACCCTCAGCACGACGGTGCGGGATATTTTTCTGCATATGCTGAAATACTCTTGAAAAATAGCAGTTGATCGTAATATAATAGGAGAAACACACACACACACAAACAGACACACACACACATTTGGAGTGCTGCTGTGGGCCGCAGTTGAAGCCGATTTATGGCTCCCTGTGACATCGTGGCATGGGGAAGTAAATCTGGGCAGAGGAATTTCCTTGTACCTGTTGTTATAATGGTTTTATACAGCGGGATTATTTGTCTGCACGATCGCATCAACCACAGAGGAAACAGAGTGCTCCGTGAGCATCTGATATTCTTCTGACTAAATACGAGAATGCAGACCCAAATCCATGTAACTGAAGCACCCGGGTGTAGGTTCCCCATGCCCTCAATGACACAGACCCCGGCTCTGTCCTCACGGGCAGTGTCACGTCCATAGCCAAGGTCTTGGGGGTCTCCATGTGCCCAGTACGACTCTGCACTGGAGCCCCCAGACCCAACTGGGGAGCCTTGAGGGGTCCCCTGTTCCAAGGAGACCCCGAGGCTTTGTGCAAATAGGTTAGAAATCAATTAACCAAAGGCTGACCGATAGCCTGGGGACATCGGGACTGGGGACAGGACCTTCTGGACCATGGGAAGGCTGGGCTTTACCTAGCTGATGGGGGCTGCCCCAACGGGGCGCTGCCTTCTCTCGTGTTTAATTGCTGCTTTATGAGAAGCACAGAACTGCGCAGTCTGAGTTAAAAAAAAAAAGGGGCAAGCAAGCTGGAGTGTAAATTAGAGGTACCCAGGGATTTCTCTAATTCATTTTCTGGCCTCAGTTACGGTTTTATGTGTCTCTTTCCTTTAAGCAGTCAATAAAAACAGTCCTTGCTATGGCAACTGCCTCCTCCATCATTTCGGCAGACAAAACGTGCCGTTCTAAGGGCGCTCGTGCCAATTAGTGCCGAACACTTTTATAGACAAGGTATTTTAACGGAGCTACTCAGTTCCATTAGCATTTCCCATTAACATCTTTGTTTTTAATCATTCGAAGCACGTGTGAGTGTCCTGATCCCGGCTCTGTGGGGATAATGAACTCTGGGAATTTGCGGAGATGGCACTTCATTGAGAGCTGCGGCGTGAGACGGAGCATCCCTGCTCGCCGTGCACACACCGGGCACGTCCGTAAGCGCCCACACAGCCCTGAATCAACAGAAAAAATGGCCTTTTTTTCACTTTCTGCCGTAGCACTGTACTTACCATATTTGCAAAGCAGAGCTTGGCGTGTCTGCATAACTCGTTGCTGTGGAAAGAGTCATCAGGATGATGTATTGAGACACAGCCATCTCCATTATGGTATGCCATGTATGTTTTTAAAAGCTATTTTTAAAATTAATAGTACTCTGCAATGCTGATAAAGTAGAAAGCATTTATAATTTGTTGCACTCCCAACCTCTTTCTAAATCCACATTAGTTCACTTTCCACTTGACTAAAGTACATTTTTTTAAAGATATGATGGTTTGAAATTTATTAATAGTGTATTAAGGGAACAAAACCTTTATTATTTAATGGGTAAATCGTTTTAAAGTGTTATATAAAGGCTGTTGTGCTTACTTTCCACCACTAATTTATGTCTCAGTATTTCATGTCAATGCTCCTGGTGCTCACTGCCACGGGAACGCCTCGGCTGCTGCTCTGGGCGCAGGGGTCGGGTAAGGAGACGCAGCCCCTCCAGGAGCTCTGCATCAGTCACACATTTGAGTCTCCAGACATTAAAGAGAGTTTCAAGGTGTTTAGTTCCGCTGTGAAGGCTCCAGGAAAGAGCACTTTATGGTACGTTGAACTTTACGTACGTAGCTTTGATTTCATTTAACCATCAGGTTTGAAAGACCTGGCATTTCCAAGAAGCTGAGATTCAGATGGTGTGAATTATTCTGTATCTTCCTCCTTTACACAGGTGTCCCTCCCTAAGCCTGCGACTGGCACAAAGAATGGGACTTTCTGGCCATTCACCTCTTTTTCAGGTTATGAAGCCAGGACCTGTGGGGACTGATGAGACCCCAGCATCGCTGCTTGCTTCCCTCCTGTCCCCAGGTTTGGTCCTTGTGCCCTTGCCGTGCTCCTTGCCCTCACACCACCCTCCTGGGCCTCCACTCCAAGGCTATGCAGCCACCCAGCTCCAGGAGATTGACGTCCCTCCTTGCCTTGGTAGCTCCGAGGGTGGCAGGGGACAATGTTTGTCCCCAGGGCCGTGGCACTGGGACTGGCTGCCAGCAGGACACGGTTCAACACTGACGGATCCCGTCTGCTGCCAGAACCACGCTACACAGGACACTCAATGGCGTTGGACAAAGACAGGGCATGAATATGCCCAAAAGAATCTATCACAATTATTAATGGTGTTTTTCTACCCTTTTTAATGTGGAGATGCTCACTTCCAGTGTTGGCATCCTTGATTATTTCTTTTCCCCAAAGAGTTTTAATTGAGCTAGGTATAAATAGCATAGCAGTAAACAAGACCTCTTGGCTCTGTGAATCATGTCTAAAATATTTGTGAGCCTTCTGCAGTCTCGCTGATGGTGAAGAATGTGCTCATTAGGCCGGTCCAGATGCAGTCTGCAACCCAGCAAGAACCTCGCTTCTCCCGCAGATAAATCACTGCAATATTAATGGATCGTGAGCAGACAGCGGCACGACAAGGCTACGGCAGCCGCGCGAAGGGCCTTGGTGCTGGGTCTGTTAGGACTTCCCAGAGTCACAGACTTCCACCCAAAAAGGGTTTTGACGCAGGAGTCGCAGCAACCCGTGCTGATTTCATTGCTTTTCATGTGCCCCCTGCCTCCGAGTATCCTAGAAAGACTCTAAAAAATCCCATGAACAGACCTGTGCTGAGAGCAAAATGGACAGTGGAAAAAACAGCAATTTTCACTCCAAGTTTACTTACTTAGGAATTTCTCAGCTGACTACTTACATGACAAGCATCTCTATTTAATCTTGCTTTGGTCATGGAAGTCAATGGTCCCCATCGGCTCCAGGAATGCATTTTGTTTTCCCCCAGTGATCACCATGGCATTCATTACGTATGTTTAAGTGTATGTGAAAGTGTTTGCAGCATTGGAAACTCTTTTTTTCTCCCCTAAAGTCCAACCAGACATAAAAACACGTAGTATGTGGGTACATACCTACACAGCGCCTAACCAATTACCTAGATTACAAAACAGACTCCTAAAGCTGAGATAGAAAAACAGAAACGAAATACCTCAAAGGTGAAGGGCACCGAGAGTGTTGTTTTAACTTGAGCATTAAAGGTGAAACGCCTAGATCTAAAAATATTCTAGAATATGCATAGGCCCCAGATTCTTCAAATTTCCTTAAAATGCAAATGTGGGGATTGGCACTTTTCTTATCTTTCTTGACTCCTCTTGGAAATGTAATTTGCTGCAGTTATAGGCTGCCTTTTATCTGAGGATTTCAAAGTGCAGCGCTGATCATAATTAAACAGATTGTGTGTAGGGTTGCAGGAGGTTTAAAAGCCTTGATCAAGGCAATCGAATGACCATCCGCCAGCCAACGCGTATCAGTGGCTGCTGCTGTTGAGTCCCCTGGGACACACACAAAATAACAGCAGTAAATACGTTTTATGAAGCTCCCCAGTTCTGTTTCAGAGCAATTGCATTGACATATCTGATATTTCGTCACCTGTGGCGGGGATTGAACAGGTTAAAACTGAAATCACGCGTGGCTCAGCTGTGTCAGGGCTGGGTACCTGGAGGGGGGCTGAGGTGGCATCTCCTCCCCATGGCGCAGGTATGGGCATCGCTGTGGTGTCCCGGGGTGTGGGGGGTGTTTTGGTCACGGTGTAAATAAACAGAGGACACCACGGGTGCTGGGGAAGGGCTTGGGGGTGTCAGCAGTGGCCGAACGCCTCCTTTGCCAGCACTTAGATTAGAGGCTAATAAAAATCTCAAGTGTAATGGATGATTTTGTTTGGGTAGCCTCTGTGCTAAGTAAACTCAGAGATAAGAAACACAAAGACAGTGCATAATCTCCAGCTGCATATTAAATGATCATTTTTCATGTATTTTATAGGCTAAGAGGAGAAGAGCACCCACTCCAAAGCTGGGATCCCTCAGAGCCAGCACCGCACAGGCTGGACCAGAACCACGTGAAATGGTGTCGTGGTTTTGGGGTTGTTCTGTCCCCCCATGGCTCTTCCCCATACTCACATTTATTCACATACATATTGTGACATTTCAGAGGGCATGGAGCAAGGCAGGTATTAGTGTGCTACTGTTGTGATCTCCAAGTGCATTTAATCAGTCTCACATTATCATGTACTGCTTTTATAATAGCAAAAAGATTTTTAGTTCTTCTACCCATTTCCAGACACGGCACGTTCATGAGAAAGCTCATCTATTCAATGAATAACAAGCTTTTTCTTGTATAATCACAGAATTGCTATGGTTAGAAAAGATGTTTAAGATCATCTTGCCTGACCATTAACTGACTCTGGGATGCCCACTTCTAAACCACCAGATCCCCGACCTGGCCCAGCAGGAACAGCTCACGGAAACCATTTGTAGTCACAGGACAAGCTCCTGGGTGTCTGTAAATCAGTGCTTCTGCTGACTCCACTGAAGCTGCACTGATTTACTTCAGATCTGAAACTACTGTGTTCATTTTTATAACTGAACCTTACTCCTTGTTGATGTGACATCTGCGAAGGTCACAGCTATGTCTGTGTGATGCCACATGAAAGGAGACAGTACAAGGAGACAGTTTTTGGTAAAAAAACCAGACAGTTGATTCCAGTTGATCCAGAACAAGCCCCCGTGCTGCCCCACATCCCTGCACTCCTCCTGACTGTACATCCCTGAGCCCAGCCACAGGTGCACGGTTCATCCATCCCTGAATAATTCTGCTGAGGTTGTCAGAAAAGTGGGCTTTTAGTGCAAACACGTCTGTTAAAAGCCATTTATCAGGTTTGTTTCAGTATTTCAGAAGTACTGGTTTTCTATAAATCCTGAGAAAACGGAAATCGGAGTAACGCTCATAATATGCAGACTGAAACCCATGAAGCTACTCATCGACTGGAGAGCTCCTCTGAGTGAAGCAGGGTCCCTGCTAACTTCAATTGGATCTATTATTCACCATTTTCCTTACTGAACAACAAGAGCTCCTCTTCTGTGCCATTAAAAGGACAACATCTGGTTACTCGTACGCGGTGTGAAGAATTCCCCAGATACAGAGCAGTAAGCATGGCAGCGGTGTGAAATAACCTCACGGTCAGGAGCTTCTTCAGCGGCTGAGGATGCGCACACAGACCTGGACGTGGTCCATGGACCTGACTCTGCCACCCATCCCCAGCCTCGAGGATCCTGAGTCCTTCATCCAGTCCTGCCCAAGGGAGAGGAAATACCGGGTGTTGATGTACTCATCTTTGTGGATTGAATGACAAAATCTAGCCATATGCTCAGACTCAACCTTTAAGTGTGAATTAGAATCAAGCAGCACACCCCCAAATATTAAGAAAATATCGATTGCATAGTAAGTCCATTAAGTAAGGCAGCATCCGCCACCTAGGGAGCCATGCAAGAAATGCAGGGAAACACCCAAGTGATCAAAATGGTAAATATTTTTTTCCCTGAACTGTAGACAGTTCCTATTCGTTTTCACCTGCACCCGCCATCCACGTCTTCCCACACCCACGGGCATCATCCTAAACCCATGTGCACTGCAGGGGCTGAGGCCCTGAGAACAGCGCAGGGACCATCCCACCGGCACGCCTCTGAGGTTACTGAAAATGTACCACTGGATCTCAGTTTTTGGTTAATAATCTTCGCTTTTGGTAGCTTTTCTAACCTGATGTTGCTCTTTTCTTTTCCCATCTATCCCTGTCCATTTCTTGCCATCTTGAAAAATGAACCAATCGTCACTGAAAATGCTGTGTCAAGAAATGAAAATTAAAAGGTTTATTCTCACGATAAGACCACAAGTCCTAAGGTAGCCTCAGCCAAACAATCTCTTGACAAAGCAAAAGCAGAGGTAATTTATTCAATAAATTCTACCTCATTTTCTTGTCACGAGTTGCCAGTATTCACTGTTCAGTTCATCACAGAGTAATTTCTGCAGACAATTCTTGATCTGAAGTTCATTTGTAGTTCATCTTCAGAATTAATTTCTTTTTGTTGGACACATTAATAGCACGCTACTTGTAATTCTTCTAATGAGGCTTCCAGCATGAACACTTGCATTTGCAAGTTCAAAATAAGTTTTATGAAAACATTCCCTACTTGGTTAAAATTGATCTATGAGAATGTCCAAGAAAATTGCTAAATATTCATGAGAAGTGGATATGAAATACCCCTGAGCAAACATGGAATCAGCTTGCCAAATATTTTGGGGAAGTCTTTCTGGCTGGGAGAAAAGGGAAACTGGTGGGACCGCAGGGTCCTGCACTAACCCTCCTGTCCAGGGGACCCCGTGGTCTCACAGACTAGTTCCTCTAAGGCATCTCGTGAGTACTTCTCCTTGCCTCAGTTTTCCTAGCAACACTCTAGGTTACGTGTTATCTGTGAGCAGGCTTATTTTTAAATGCCCTCAATCTTTATCTGCAATTTCTCGTAAACATCTTCCTGCATTGACTTTTTAAGCCATTCTGTTGGAGACTTTGACTTCTCTGTGCTAAAGGAATAGGGAGTTAATGAGCAGCTCCACTTCTGTATCAAATCTTCTTGACTTTTTTTTTAGTTCCAAATCAGAATCAATAAACCCTTGATCAAGAACCTGGAGGTGGTAGACAATAATATTTGTCATGGCTCTGTTGAGGACAAATGTGTTTGATGATTCTGTCAGGATGCCAGGAGCAAAAGCAGGGTTATTTTTGCCAGAGCCTTTGCCTGATTTCCCTGAGCTCTGTGTCTATTGGAAAGCAAAAGGCCTTATTTAAAAAGCAGAACTTTTACTGCGGTGTCCTGCAGGTGATGCCCCTGTCCCCTGAAGCCCAAGGCAGAGCTCTCATCAAGGCCTGGCTCTGTGGTGGGTATGAGGGGTTGCTGGTGGCATTTGCACCTCTGTGAAAGCAGCCACAACCAAGCCAGGCACAGAAACCATCTGGCTTGTTACGATTTTGTGCTGCAATCTCCTGGATTTGTCCCTGGGTAAGGCTGCAGATGTAAATGCAATGTAAATGTGCTGTGCGCTTCCCCGGCTGCCGGGGACAGGGCCGCAGCACAAACAGAACCGGCTGAGCAAGGTTCTCCCTAATCCTCTCTTATGCTGCCGGGGTTCAGTGGGATTTGCAGCGCATTCCTGAGGATGAAACGCCAGTGATTATCATTCATGGCAGGGCTGCTCCTCGCTCAGCTTTAATTTTAGTTGAGCAAGGAGGGCCAGGCCCAGAGGTGAGCAGGTACTGCACCTGGGGGACCCGGGCCCTGCGGCCTGGAAACGCTCCCGTCAGGTCCTGCTGGCAGCAGGAGGGCTCACAGGAGAGCTGTTAGCATTTGGGGGGTGTATATTAAAATAAACTGTGCAGGAATAATCACAGGTCGCAGAGATCTGGCAGCTCTGCAGGGAGGTGAAGTCTTTACGCTGCCCTGTCATGCCAGAGGTGTCAAAACAAATTATGGCTTCTGGAGGAGAACTTGTGTGAGCTTGTACTGCCCTAATTTCTGAAAGAATCAAAGAATATGGAGAGGCTCGAAAACTGCAGCGGCTTGTACCAGAGCAAAGGGAGATTCAAGGAAGTGGTGGCATTACGGGAAGACAGTGGGCACAGCCCTGATGTCTGGAGCTCCTGCGCTGCTGCATCCCAGCAGGAAAGAGTCTGTGCAGAAATGCAGCGTTCCTGAACAGGGAAACGATTCTGTGACTGTCCCTCGACACCGGGACACGTCCCCACAGCCGTTGTTAAACCTTGAGCAGAGGCCCAGCGCTGCCACTGCTCGGTGCAGCATGGTGCTATCTATCATCAGCGTCCTCTGGGCAAGGCAGTGGCTCTCAGCTGTCCCTGAGGTCAGTGGCTGGCAGAGCTGGACCCTGTGCAGGCCTGGGGCTGCTGCTGGTCCTGCCATGTGCCATGTGCCACATGCAATATGCTCTTCACCAGTGTCCTCCGTTTTCTCAGCAAAATGGCCCATGGAAAGTGTATCTGAAACCTTGTCTGTTCACCAGGAGGGAAACCTGCTTCCTGATCAGTTTACTGGGATGCAATGGGAAAAGCTGGCCAGGAGGAGCTCCAGGAGCTCCACAAATGGTTCGTTGTCGTTTCAGCTTCCCAGGTGATGTAACGCGTCCTGACAGGCACAGGAAAGTGTGAGGCATCCGCTGGGAAATATAAAAGGAAGCTGCTATTCCTGCCACTAAACATCTGTAAATATTAAATGGGCTTTACAAGTATTTTCCTAGTTGCTGAACAAATTTAGAGCTTGAAACATTTACAGGGAGGAAGGGAAGAAGAGAGGATGAAAGTGACACTGGAAACTTTATTTCTGCATTTGTTTGAAAGGCAAACACATTTACTTGAGACTTTTTATATGTCACCTGTGAAAGTAAAATGGCATCAGCCATTCTAGGATTTGTGGCTTGTTTGGGAAGAAGACCGGCCTGGCTGAACAGAGAGCTCTGGCTGGAGCTCAGGAAAAAGGAGAGAGTTTATGATCTTTGGAACAAGGGGCAGGCATCTCAGGAGTACAGGTCTACCGTGAGGCTGTGCAGGGAGAAAATTGGAAGGGCTAAAGCAGAGCTGGAACTTAATCTAGTGCTGTTAAAGAC
>NW_010176529.1:22336-54660 GCF_000695765.1 Mesitornis unicolor | reverse complement strand
GACACGAAGGTGAAACCACTGACAGCAAAAGCTTTGATGCAAAGCAGTGATCTTTACCCGTGGGGTGTCAACCAGCATCAGAAACCTCACCAAAACCCAGAAATACACCTTGCTGCTGCCATTTGATTTTACCATTCCAATAATGGTGCAGCTGATCGCCTCCAAAGGCCGCTGTGCAGGGAAAATACTGCTTTTTCTGTCCAACCAGTTCATTTTCAGTACCTGCACCAGGGCTGTTGAACTTAATAAGGGCCAAAAAGAAAAGAAATTATTCCTCTGTGGCTTCGCTCTTGGTGAGTAAGCAGAAACCATTGATTAAAAATGAGAAATGGGAAGAGGAAGAGCCTCTCTGCTTCATAAACAGCTCAGGACACAATGGTTTACACTGCACATAAATTTAAACAGAGGAATAAATAGCCTCCGCTTGGATACCGGCCTAAGGAAAATGATGGCAGGATGAAGCAGCATTGCAGGAACGGGCCATCTGCACTGAACAGGCGATAAGATCTACAGGAGAAGATTTTGCCTATCTCAGAGTCAGCCAGGCTCCAAACAGGTCACCAAACATTTCATAGCCATTAATTAATCCTCGCAAAACCCCTGCAAACCATCAGTGCTGTTTTTCAAACAGAAGATCCAAGGTTCAAAGATGCTCGGGTGATTTGGCCAAGAGCAGAACGAGAGGATTGTGCCTGGGCTCCATTTCCATGTGCAATGCTGGGAGCCCCAAGGAAGCCAAGCCACGCTTGGAGCAGCCAAGAAAAAGTGAGCTGTATTTATATGCACGAGCATTGAACAGCAGGTACAACAGCAGAGAACTATGATCCCATACATCTCTGTACAAAGGGGAAGTGCGGGTTATATATAGTATAAAATAAATATTTTAAGCAATATTTATTATATACAGCGCTCATGGGATGGTGCAAAGCACCGTGGGCTTTGCCACGAGCGGTCCCAGGACTACGCTAAATTGGAGTGGGCAGCTCTGCGCCTCTGTGCCAGGCAACAGGGAAACAAAAGCTCAAGGACAAGGCACAGCCCATTAAAGATATTTTCTCCTGTGCCCTTGTCCAGATTCCCACCAGGAAAACACGAGGGGGTTAATTCACTGTACCATCAGGTCTGTGGGGGAAGCAAGCTGCAGAGGATGAAGAGCGTTTGCTGTTGGCAATTCAACCTTTGCCATTGTGCCAAGCACTGGAGCCCAGCACCACGGCCGGGATTCTGGTTCTGCTGTTGTTGGAGAAGGCAGAATAAACCTCCAAAAGCATCGCTGGAGGAAGGGGAGAAAAAACACAGTTTTAACTGTTTGGGGGGAGAAGAAAAAAAACAAGTATCGAAAATAAACTTGAGGATCCAGAGCATAACCCAGCTCCCTCCCTCCTCTCGCTTTCCCCAGCAAAATGTGCACAAACACATCCTGTGGCCAGGCCTTTTCATCTCCTGCCAGGGAGATAAAGCAAATTCCTTCCTCGGTGCGAGGCAGCGCCGGCCCCGGCCAGGACTGGGGCGGGTTGGAAAACACGGCAGTGGCTGCACGTCCCACTCTGCGAGGGGACGTGGGTACCTGCCACCATCCCCAGCTGCCAGGGGGGTCAGTCACTGACCCAGAAATTTGGGCACAAACTCAAACCATAGATTCCATAGATGGGTCATGGAAAAAACTGTGCACATCTGAACCCTGCTCGGCACACTTGTGCGAACAACAGGCATCTGCCAGAAGGTGTGAACAGAAAATACAAAACTCAACGTGGATTGAAGGTGTGGGGTCAGCTTTGGGGACGGGTCCAGAGCTGCAGACTCTGGTCCTGCATCAGCATCAACCCCTGAAGGCTCTTCCCAAGGGCACCACCGCCTCATACACCTCCCTGCAAGCCCGGGATGGTCTGGCTGCTCATCTCTAGCACAAAAAATAGCTGTGAGCTTCATGGGATTTCAGCTGGAAGCACCACATGTTGGAGGCAGGCCTGGGGGGGCAAAGGAGATGCAATGAGAGGACAAAGCAGACAGACAAGGAAGACTGAAGGGATGGGAAAAGGCAGGAGACCAGGGCATTTAAGCCTAAAAAGTGCTCTTTAGGATCTACCCCGAAGCAGCTAACCTGCACTAACAGTAGTAAAACACAGGCTGATGTCACCAACTCCATCTGCTTCAAATGTGCTCTAAGCTTACATCTCCCTAATTAAAAAGAAAAAAAGAAACTAAAAAAACACCAACATTTGCTAAATGAGCCCAAAGTGAAGCAAACACCCCCACACATACAAAAAATGCCTTTCTTCCTAACCAAACACTGGCACCAGTAATCTCACGGGCTTTCTGGCTGGTTACAGATACCGGTGGAGTGGGAGGCGAGGCCGGACGGCAGAGGTAGGAGCCCCGGTGGCAACCTGCTGTTATTGGAGATAGCCACCAGCCTCCAGACACCGCACCAGTGATCAGCGTACAGGAAAGAAAATGGGCTGCATTAATGGCTGGGGCTGATGCTCTCGGCTGCTCCTGGCCTTTTAATGACTGTGCAAATGGAAAAACCGATGAAGTTGAAATCACTTTGTCACCTTCTATCAGGTTTGGCGTTGAGTTAAAAATACTTTTTTTTCCAGTGAACTCAAAGGGCAGAAATGAGCCTGGCTCACGCTAAGGTCGTTCGCTGTCGCGGTGCTGCATCCCATCGCCATTAGCCCATCCAGTTCCCTCGCTCGTCACCACATCTGAAAGGTTTCCCACAGGCTCCCCACATCATTATTGCGGAAAATTCCATGAGGGCCCAAACGCCCAACTTCAAAGCCTCGGGAAGGACATGAGCACCAGGGTATGCTTGGGCTGCCAGACTCCATGGTGATATGGCCCAAGGGTACAATTTCTGCCCATTTCAAGTAAAGATTAAAAAAAATATCTCCTGAACATGATGAGCATTGCTTCATGTTACAATCACCTCGAACCCAGGGAGCTAAACCAAAATTTCAACATAAATAGAAGAAGAAAATCAGGCAAAATTCACCCACAAGTCTGACCACAGGGTAAAAACCACTTGTTTCTGCCTTGGTCCGAGAGTTTTTATCACATGGCAGTTCCTGAGAACTCTTTTCCTAGTTTCTTACTTTAAAATCAAGAATTCCAGCTTGCCTGGCAGACAGACATTCGTGTCTCCGTGCTGTGAAAGGCAGCAGGTACCGATGGAAACCTCAGGATCAGGGGAGATGCTCAGCCATGGAGATGATGCTATGCTGCATCTGAGCACCTGGATCCTTCCCCAAACCATGGCCCTTTCTCTCCAGGAAAACTCGAGCTCTGTATCGCCACCCTGCTCTGTACTGCAGTTTCTGCTTATTAAGGAAAATTGTTTTTCTCCTCTCTGCAAGGTGTTCTGGCACATACGGATTCATCACAGCAAACCAGCACAGCGTGAACACCAGGGATTTCCACAGTAGCTCCATAAACACGGGCCTGACAGATCTTCTCTTGAATGAGGTTCTCTCAGCCAAGCAGGAGGAGTCACTTAACCCAGAAGATGAAGGAGACAGAGGACATGGGAGGTTTCTAGGTCCACAGAAAGCTCAGAGCAATGCAGCAGGTCTTTTATATGGGTCTATATTAGCCCCTTTAATGTTTCAATTACGGCACAAAAATGGAAGAACAAGCAGAGTCATGCAAGCGTGTGACAGATCACTGGTGTGTGCGAGGGAAGCTGTCACAGCACCTCAGCCGGGGCAGACAGACAGCAGAGCAGCAAAAGTTAGAGACGGGAACGGCAATTCAGAACGACAAGACATAAAAATGATATCGCAGTCGGCAGAGCTTGAACTGAGTTTATCCCGGTAGCAATCTGGCACAGTGCGCAGGGCCAGCAGCCCGGCAGGTAAGGGCTCCCACAGCAAACACATCCATTTGTTTATGTTTCCATAAGACGAAACCCAACATCTGGGCAGGGGAGCATGGGGCTGCTGTGTCCCCAGCCCAGAAAGCAGAATCATGCTCCTGGGGTTGCTCCTGCTCCTTCTTCCAGCCATAGCATGGCCAATCTGAACAGCTATGGGCTTACCAAAATCACACAACCCAGCTGTCTAGCACAGCAGAGAGAGAGGAAACAACAGCTTTTCTTATAATTCCCAATGTTTCCGTAAACTCTGTTAACCAGTTCTCCATTTACAATTGATAGCACCCAGCAAGAACACAGCAAGGAGCTACCATGGCGCTTCCCCATAGAGTTTTCTGCACCAACGCCACAGCATGTCAAATCAAACCATTTTAAACCAGCCAAGAGGTGGATTTCCTTATTTCCAACTCTCTCTCCAGCACTTTTGCACATCAGAGTGCCTCGGGAGCACTTGTGTGCATTAACCGCTCACACGGAGCGAATGCTCCCAGTGCTGAGACTGCAAGTCCAAACAACCCAAAATTTCCAAAACCATCAGTCCCACAGCCCGAGGCAAGTCCTTGTAGAGGTCTGCTAGCTCTGAAGTGCTGAGGCCTTGATATTCTCCATAAAACTCAGTGTGGGACTCGTTTCCTTAAATCACAAGCCATTTCAGACCCTTATCTTCCTAAAAGCTTGGACGTAGTACGGCAATTAAGAAATTAAATAAGGACACAGTTGTATTTTAGCAGCTGGTTCTTCTTCACAGCCAAAAGCCCCTTCCCCAAATGTATCCCATGCAAACCTCCTGCCATCAGCACTGCGTGGGGGAGCAGCACCATAATAAAGCTGCATCAGCAACACTGCAATACAAAGCTGCTGCTCGACTACTTTAATTTCCCAGACTCACACAGCTCCTTCGGAACTGATTTATAAGTATAGTGTAAAACCTCACTGGAATCAAACCTAATTTATAGACTTGAGAGGAAAAAAATTGACATTTTCCAGATCACACACCGTTGCTGTAAATCAATTTTCATTCTGCACCCCTGGTGCAAGCCGCTTCCAGTCTTGGTAAATAAATACCAAGGGTAATGAGTTCTGAAACAACCAGCCTGAAAGTAACAAAGAAAATGACAGTCACTGAAAAATCCTTATACTGCCCGGAAACCTCCACTGAAGATTAAAACGATTACCAAAACCCAAGTGAACAGGCAGGGGAGATGAAGAATTTGAGCACGGAGCTGATTTTCTGCCTGTTATTTTATCTCCCTCCTCTAAAGAAAGTCATGGAAGATGCGCGGTCCTCTCTTCGTTAGCGATTGCTTCACGGGAGGTAATCACTTGCTGGAGGAGGATGAGCTAATGTGGGTGATGAAGCTGCGAGTGGTTCCAAGGCTCTCGGGAAGCAGGGGGGGAACGTGCCAGCCCTGCGCTAGGACGCGATTTTATGCGGAAGAAAAGGCAGCTGCAAAGAGCCACACGGACCCATCACTCACCAGCCCATCACGGGGTCAATTATCAAATTGCAAACTGTAATTTCCCGCAGGATAATAATTTCTACCAGTTTTGTTTCTGCCCTGAAAGGCCAGTATTACTGCAGCTGTGAGAGTCCAAGTTTGAAGATCCCCTTCATCAAGGGATGAGATACCCTGCCTTGAGATTTGGGATCTGCAGGTGGCAAATGACATTTTGCAACCGAATTGTGCCTACCCATCCCAGCTGGAGAAAAAACAAACTTGGTTGCATCGCAGTGAGACGTTAAATGCGCAACACTGACCTCCTCACACACGAGCAGCACTGGAAATGCTGCAAAAAAACCCCACTCTTTTTCAATACTTTAATCCAAAACTGTACTGAGTAAAGCGTAGCGGAATGAATGGACTGCACTAAGTCGTTTTGTCGTGCTGCATCCTCTATCAACAGGAGCACAGTCATCCGAGAAATACAATTTGCAATCCTCCCTTCCCCAGCAGCTCGCTGTGCAGTTACAACACAAGAATTAAATCACTTTCCATGGGGTTCTGCCCGCTGGTTGACTTCAGGAGCCCTTTCCAGCTGAGCAGGAAGGTGCGAAGCTGTCGGCAGGAGATGCGTGGGAGGAACAGCAACATTTCAATAAACACTTGAGAGACAGCTCAAACCAGACCCGATACCCTCTGCCAGCTCATGTTAAACAAGAACGAAAGGTGAGAAATGCTTTCATAACAAACAAAAGCCTCCAAGAGTCTCAACACCAAGCCCACAGTGTTCGCTGGTTTTGTACCAAGAAAGAGAGGATGGCTTTGGAAAACCTGAAAATCATCCAGGATAACCACGCACCCATCAAGCGTGACCTCCTGGGTCTCATCAGCTCCGCAGCAACCCTGGCTGTTACCGAGAGAGGTGCTTTCCATGCCATCTGCTCTCCTGGTTTTGAAGTCTCCATTCCCCAGGGGAGAGGCGGGAGTCTTTGTTCACCAAACCCAAGGGATTTCACGTGTTTCTCAAAGCAACGCCTGGTGCTTGGGAGCATCAATTGCACAGAGCAGGAGCAGCGCCTGTCCCTCGGGTCACGGGCAGAGCACTTCCATCGTGGAGAACAACCGCTCCTATGAAGCTTCAGGATAGTCAAGGATGAAAGGCGAGGGATGTAAAGTCATTCATTTTTATTATGACAAGAGAGCGAAAGCCAACAGTAAAGCAGTCAACCTCAGTAATCGCCAGACTTTGTTACGCTCAAAGAAAAAAGTGAAATAATACTTGAATAAACTAACAAGAAGGCGCAATTACTGATGAAAGCGGCTCCCAGGTGAGACTTCACACACGCTTGCTCATCCTGCAGCTTCAGTGGCACACAGCATGGGGATCAAACACCTCCTGCTACAGATGAGGTGTCTCTGGTGGCTGAGGATGCAGCTGCTTCCAGAGGCACACATCGCACTAGAGAATTTGTGGTTTTTCCCTTTTGTTTGCAAAGGAGCTGGCAGCTGCAGCCCGGTCAGGGTCAGCACTAGTGCAACTCCCCAAACCCTGCCACGGAGCATCCAAACACCTCCTGATACAGGGTGATCCTCTGACCAGTGAAATTGCTTGATATATGAGAGTAATTTGAATTTATGTAGCAGAAATGTAAATTCAGCCCTGAGGCCATTTGCCTGTATGCAGCCCCAGAGCCTCCCGGCACGCACGTGCCACAGAGGTGAGTTACTCGGAAAATAAAAGTGAAGCTAATTACTGGTCCCAGTGCACTAAAGCTTTTGTTACGGTTCAGAAGATTAAGAAACAAAGAAGACTGATATAGAAGAAAAGAAAAAGGAGAGACAGATATTTGTCTTCTATTAAGAAAAGCCTGGATAAGACAGATCTTCTGCACTCAGAGGAACAAAAGTAAAGGCCAGGTCCCATCTGTCCCTGTCTGGATGCAGGCACGCTGCATGCATGGGGATGAGCAGCATCCCCAGAGACTCCCCAAACTGCCCGCCAGGTCCTCGCACCACAGCAATGGGATTTATAAAACACCAGTGTGTAAAGAATTAGGAAGATTTCTAGGAATTAGTTGAGCTTCTTAAAACAGAGACATGCAGCAAAGGCAGTGAGTTACCACCTGCACTGGTCCCTGCTTTCTGCTCCAGAGACTCTGCACATCCAGGAGCCAGCCCAGACTGCTCTATGCTCTGAAAAATAACCTTTTTTAGCATCAGAAGCAAAGTAAAACACACAGAGCTGATGTAAAACCCAGAGAGCCAAGGCTCCCAGCAGAGCTGCCATCGGGCAGAGAAAGCAAATGGAGCAGAGAGTGAGCATCATCTCAGGATGTTGCAGAGCAACACCGGCACGTTGCCTTTTCCTGGAGGGCAAATTGCATCCCTGGCCACGCGACCCACGAGCTCCATCATCTGCCACTGCTACAAAGAGATGTCTCTGTTTGCCAAGTATTTCACCTTGGCTTGGCAAAGGACCATCAGCCAATTCATTAAGTCACGTAACTTCACGTAAAAGCCCTGGCATAGAGTAAGAGTGATATTTAGGTGTCCTGCTCAAAAAGGGGCTGAGAGAGAAATGGACACTCCGTATGGCTGCTTTATATATCTGGCCACTTTATATATTTAGCCAGCTGCAAAGGGAAACGTGCGGCTGCTGAGAACAATGATACCAGTTCCTAACACCGTGCCGTGCCCCGGAGAGAGCTGTTGACAGGAAAAAGTCTTTGCCCAGCAAACCTGGCCGGTCTCCAAGGAAGTGAGCGGATGGCAAATGGCCCACGGCAAGCACCGACACACGGCACCGGGAAAACAACATCCCCAGCCCCATCACTCCGGCCATGCTCAGCACCGTGTGTGCAGCCACGCGCTGACCGATGAATGGACAGACCGACTCCTGAACTTCCAGAAGGAACCGTCCAAAGCCCACCTGCAGAGCGGCACGGGAAGCAAAACTATTTCATGAAAGGGAAAGGAAGTGGAAAGGGAAAGGAAAGTTTCTTTCATGAAAAAAAACAAAAGCCACAAATGGTTCAAAATGGGCCACAGCGTCCAGCCTACAAACAGGGTTACAGCAAATCTCGCTTCCTCCGGGTGCTGCAAACACCCTGGCACCGCAGGGTTATTGCGGTTTCCTCCTGGGATAAAACCATAGCCCCTTCCTTCTTCCCGAGCCCAGCACGGGCTGGAGAACCAGCCCAAACCAGCGTTGTCCTCACATCGCCAGCGCTAGGGGAGCAGCGAGGGCAAGGGAGCAAACCACCCCATGCTACGGCCCTAGGGTCAGCTCGCAACCCAAAACATTCTCATCAGATGCATCATCCATGTGCTGCAGAAATAGAGCCATGGCCAGGAGCTGCAATTAAGTCATTAACAGAGAGCTCATGTTTGGGAAACACTGCGTTTCACATGCCTCAGTTCCAGTCTTGGGAACGTTGCAGCTCCTCTCTCCGCAGCCACTAACGAAGCCAGGTCACTTAATATGCAAAAACCTTATTGCGCCTCATCTAATGGAGTACAGTATACATAAACACATGGTGAACTGTTATACTACGTGCATAACGTGCTGGCACAAGCATGAGAAATGTGATATAATACACCCATGTGTACACACAGGTGAGGAGAAAGCAAGGACACTTCTCCCTGTGGTGCTATTTGATAGTCTGAGATAACACCTAGGTTCAGCTACAGGACACACTAACTTGCATTACTACTTTCTCTCAAGTTTAAATACCGATAAAATACTAAAATTTAGTTGTTTGGGTTTTTTTTAAATTAAAAAGCTACCACCCCCAACACTTGTTTATTTGAATGAAGGAGAAACTGGATCCATGCGAAGTCTGGCAGAAGCAAAAGGAGACATCCTCCTGGTGACTGACAAGATAAAGCCTCCAAATGATTGACAGGACAAAAGACTTTTGTTTTCAGTTGGTAGGCAATGCAGTAATTTTCTTTAAATGGCATCTTTTCTGCCCAAGTCTTTCTGAAAAAAGCAGAAACCACAAGACAAACCCCCAGTATTGAGCTGTATTGATCCCTGCCCGGGCGAGGTGGCTAAAAGCCAACGACCACCACGTTTCATATGGCCCAGAGCCTGAAGAACCCAAGGAAATCAAATACATGCTGGAGAGCCAGCCCTGCTCCCAAAACAGACACAGGCACTGGGCAAACGGGTGGCAGCAGCGGTGCACAGCGCCACAGAGCACTGTACATCATTGCACTCTGAGTAGGGAACACCTTCCCTAAAAGCAACTCCTGACACATCCGCACCTGCTTTCCTCTTTTCCCAAGCTCCCACCCTCACCAGCTTCCCTTCCCCAGCAATAATAAAATCAATGTACATTACACACATTACGACGACAAATTTAAGGTATGTTAGATATGCTGCACTGATAGGCGTAGAATCACAGAATAATTTGATTGGAAAAGACCTTTAAGATCACTGTGTTAAACCATGTCCTCCCTAAGCACCACATCTCCACATGTTTTAAACACCTGCAAGGATGGTGACACCACCACTCCCCTGGGCAGCCCCTTCCAATGCTTGACAATCCTTTTCAATTAATAATTTTTTCTTAATATCCAATCTAACCCTCTCCTGGTGCAAGTTGAGGCCGTGTCCTCTTGTCTCATAACTTCTTACCTGGGAGAAGAGAGGGACCCCACCTGGCTACAGCCTCCTTTCAGGTGGTTGTAGGGAGTGACAAGGTCTCCCTAGACTCATTTCTAGAGTGGGTATGAATGTTGGAGTGGTTTTGGCAAGGGAGGCAAATGCTAGATCAAGTGCTTGTCTGTTGGTTCTAGAGCAGGTTCCAGGTTGGGTATGGCTCTACGTGAGGGTTGGGGTCTGAGGGGTGAGGTCCTAGCATCCAGGTCTGGGGACACTCTCCTGTTTTTGCATCTCACAAGGATTTGTGGTACTTGCTGATGACACCAGTCTTGCTGGGGTATTTTTTTCTATTTTTTTTTCCTTGCATGCTTTTTGTTTTACTGAGGCAGAGAAGGCATTAAGTACCTCAGCCTTTTCCTCAGCCTTTATCACTGTGTTCCCCCCAATATCCAATAAAGGATGGAGATTCTCCTCAGCCCTCCTTTTGCTGCTGATGCATTTATAGAAGTAATTTTTTGTCTTTTACAGCTTTCACCAGATTAATTTAACATAACTGTTAATTGCAACCGGGGGGGCTGTGCCTGGGCAGGCACTCCATGCCCCAGGAAGCTTCATGGAAGCAAAGCCCCTCACAAAGCCCTCTCACAGCAGAAGATCATTGAGTTCAACCACAACCTGTCCACCACCAGACCATGTCATCCATAAGCAACTTATCTACCCATCTTATAAATCCCTCCAGGGACAGTGACTCCACCACTTCTTTGGGCAGCCCGTTCCAATGCCTGGTAACACTTCTCAGTGAAGAATTTTTTCCCAATATCCAACCCAACCCTCCTCTGGTGGAACTTGAGGCCATTTCCTCTTGTCCTGTTGCTCATTACTTGGGAGAAGAGAGGAACCCCACCTGGGTACAGTTTCCCTTGAGCTGGTTGTAGGGAGCAATAACGTCTCCCCCTGAGCCTCTTTTTCTCCAGGTTGATCAACCCCAGTTCCCTCAGCCACTCTCCATAATTCTTGTGCTGTATCTTGCAGGGAATCAGGATTATCCCTTCTAGAGGAACCGGGATGCTCCACAGGACAGGCAGGTGAGCTCAGTGAACCCCCACAGACATCACAGCACAACTGCACCCCGTCAGTGCCACCAGTGTCAGCATCCTTCAGGGTGACCAAGCCATGGGCTGGTGTTCAGCCCTCAGAAACACCCATCTGACCACACAGGTTACTGCCAGCACCCGGGCTTGTTACACCCAGTACACTCCCAACATGTCCCCAAAACACCACACCACCTAATCCTGCAAACACTTGCATAGAGACAGCTGTATGGAGCACAAAATTCATCCTGCATAGTAACTCTTCCCTTCAGGAGCGATCTCTGCTCACACAGGGCAATGGCACGCTATGAAACCAAAGGGCTGCTAAAAAGCAGGTGTCACCCCGTTTATGTGACCTTAGTGGCAGATATCTGAGCAGTTTATGCTGGCTGCAAGCATCATCCTCACTGCACTGCGAGTGCCGCCTGAATAATTCATTTTTGGGGGGATGCGATGGCTGCACTGCAGGGGTGGAAGGAGAGGGCGACTCAAGCAGGGTTTGCTATTGCTGCTCCTTCTCTGTACAATTCTCAGTGCTGGGTGGATCAGCTCTCAGAAAAAAAAACTGCTTGCAAATGGAAAAAAAAAAAGCCACTCCACTGTGTGAAAACAATTAAATTCATCATCTCAATTAATTCACTTTTCAGACAGAATGATTAGCTGCATTTCAGCCAAAATTAGGAGTGTTTTCAGTTAACTGTTTGGGAGAAAAATATTAAAAAATAAATAAAGATGAGAAACTGCCTCTGGAGTTACCTGCAAAGCAGAGCTCATTCCCATACACCTCCGCTGTTTATGTCAGTATTTGGGAATAACACCAAGGCTTTTACCAGCAAAGCGAAGCACAAACGGAAGCAACTTGAAGCATCTGCCTTATGTCTCAGCAAAAGCCCCACTGTGTTCAGCCGGAGTGACAAAGATGATGGAGGAGATGGCACAGGCCTATTTGATTCTCAGAAGCCAAACCTGACCATCCCAATACGTAACATATGTGCAGGTCAGTCACAAAAACCACCATACCCCACAGAGCCCATTTCACAGAGTCACCATCCAGACTGACCCCGCCAAGAGGCAGAAAACATCTTTCTTTGCCGGCAGCAAAAACCCAGCAAGCCAGAGGTAGGAACTGCATCATCAGCTTTCTGTGATACAATCACAGCTGTGCCCCACATACAGCCTTCTCTTTAAAAATAATAATAATCTATACATGAAAAGAACAGAAATGCTATGCTTCGTGTATGAATACTAACTTAGGACACCAGGAAAAGAAAAACCCCATGCATGTCAAATGACATGGCTGTGAGACCGTCTCACATCTGCTATCTGTCTCCATCGCTCCTCATTTCTCCGGCTCTCCCGAGCAGTTCATACATATTTAAAAAGGCCAACAGCTCCATTACTCCTCACTTCTTACAATATTGGAAGATTAAAGTCCGTAAGGGAGAGAAAAGAAAAGCAAGCACCGCAAGGAAAAATGTCACCGTAGTACTACACCGCTATTTACCCCAATCATGTGCGTCATTTGTTTCTTATTTGAGGAAGGGCTGCCAGAAACAAAGGTGGCTCAGCAGCCGCTGTGCAGCATTGCCAGCATGGACCTGCTCTCAATGTCCTCCTTGTTCTCCCAGCACAATTAGGCTGCAAAACTATTAATTATGAACCAGAGCTGGCGTGCTCCCTTCACAGCAATGAGGAAAAAGACATCCCAGCCCACTCCACTGCTTTGGGAAACGACCAGAGCGGTGCGTGGCACTGGTGACTTTGCAAGCGCACTGGGGTTTTTGGGTGGTTTTTGCTTTTTTTCTTATTTTGCTTCTGCAGACAACTGATTTCTTTGAGAAGTGTTACTGCTTTTTATATTTTTTTAAGAGCAAAAGAACGAAAAAAATTGAATCTTCGGTTTGTTTGTGGCTCAGAAAAGAGCAGGCGCTGAGTTCCGGTAACTTTCCCCGAGGGATTCAGAGTTGTAACAGCATCGTGCTCGTATTTACCCTACGGGAGGGCTTGGCTTCGCTCTGTAATCCTGAGACCAGTGCAAAGAAACCCAAGGCTGGCAGAAATCCCATGCTCAGACTTTGATCTGACCATAAGCGTTTTATCAGCGTTTCAAAGCCCGCTAAGGCGTCCCATGCCAGCTCCCAGGGGGATGAAGCAGCCTGGTCATCGCTTCGCGTTTTCACCAGTGGTCTGTGCCTGCTGCCAGTGAGCAGGATGGGCCTGGAGGAATCCTCCGGACTGGAGCCAAGGCAAGGGCTCTCCTTGGAAAAAGCAACATAAAACACCCAGTAATTACTCCAGCCAAGGTGAGCATCACTTTGGCGCGTGAAAGCTCAAAGCCTGCCTGATGACCTGCATCTAATGAGGAGTTTGTAAGCAAAAAGCAAGCTGTAAACACAGCTCTGACCCTGCAGCCAGCACAGCCTCATGCCTCCCTGGGTCCAACCTCCCACCACAACCCACCCAAGCTCTCATCCCTCAACCTTCCCCAGCCATCAGCCCAGAAGTCCATAACCTTGATTACCAAGTCTTTTGCCTCGTAATTCTATGCAGGAACCGCAAAACTTCCCAGCACGGCAACTAAAAAATTAAAGCAATAAATATTTGTGTATTTTATAGAACTCTTCACATAAATATTTTGGTCACAGCCTGCATTGATCCCCCCCCTCCCCCACTTGCTTCACTTAGGCAATATCGATGCAGTGATATTTCCGTGCATTACAGGCACATTTTTTCCTGTCGGAAGGAAACAGATGACAAAAGTCAGCCCCAGCTGCGAGCATGGCAACACCCACACTGTGAGTACAGACTTCTTCCAAAGGCTGAAGAAGGACAATTTCATGTGACCTCATCCTAATTTTAATCTTATTTCCTTGATTTTGGGACAGGTTCAGAGCAGTCAGTGAAGCTTGCTGGAAGGTGAAGATGCTCTTCACAAAAGGTTACATGTGGGGGTGTGTGTGTGCAGCAGTGCATGATTGGGATTGACAGAATCAGAGTTGTTATGGTTGGAAAATACCTTTAAGATCATCAAGTCCAACCCCTAGCTAACTCTACCATACCCACTTCTAAACCATGTCCCTGAGCATCATACCTAGATGGCTTTTAAATACATACAAGGATGGTGACTCCACCACTTCCCTGGGCAGCCCGTTCCAATGCTTGACAACCCTTTTGGTGAACAATTTTTTCCTAATATCCAACCTAACCCTCTCCTGACACAATCTGAGGCCATTCCTTCTTGTTCTACTGCTTGTTACTTGAGAGAAGAGAGGGACCCCCACCCGGCTACAGCCTCCTTTCAGGTGGTTGTAGAGAGCGACAAGGTTTCCCCGATCTTCCTTTTCTCCAGGCTGAACACCCCCAGTTCCCTCAGCTGCTCCCCAGAATTCTTGTGCTCTAGACCCTTCACCAGCTTTGTTGTCCTTCTCTGGACATGCTCCAGCACCTCAATATCAAGGTGCTTTCCACCAGGCAGCTCTCCAGCCACTCCTCCCCAAGTCTGTAGCATTGCAAGGGGTTGTTGTGACGCAAGTGCAGGACCCGGCCCTGAGCCTTGCTGAAGCTCATGCAATTGGGCAGGGACTGAGTGTGGGCTGGCTCTGGAGTCCAGGTCCATTCCATAGGCTGGGTTTCAGGGGTTGGTTGTCTGCAGGTGGTGCAGTCATTTCTAGAGCAGGTATGAGTGCTGGAGGGATTTGTGGCAGGGGGGTGGTTCTAGATCAAGTTCTAGCTCACTTGCTGGTTCTAGATCAGGTTCTAGGTAACTTCTGGTTCTAGAGACCTTCAAAGCACGCTTGCTAGCATCCAGGTGCTGCAAAGGAGGACTTGCAGAGAACAAGTACCCCAGTTTGTGCTGGAAATCTTGCATATAAACCTTGCTTCTGGGTCTTCTGCAAGATAGGTGCAGGTTGTACAAAAGGACAAGGCTTGCAATGCTGAAAATGCTGAAAATAAACAGCACTACCTACCCACTCATGAGGGAGCTCCTCTGTGAAGCTTTGTCCTTACACACAGACACAAGGTGACGAAAGCAGACATCGCCACAGCCGAGGCAGCACTGCAGAGCATCTCATCAGATCCATCTTCAGACCAAAACTTAGGAACGAAAGCAAAGCACAAATGCTGCTACAGCGGGGCAAGTCTGGTCACAGCGTTTCTAGCACACGGGGACGCACACAAATTTAATTTATCAGGGTCAAGTCTTTTTTGACAAGGGAATAGCCGGCTGGTGCAGGAAGGGACAAAAGCACTGATTCTATGTTAATTTTAAAGCTGTTCAAAAGTTACTGCTCGCATTCTGGTGCAACCACACACAGCACGTGCAGCTCTCTGCTCCTTGCTACGCTTCAGCAGCTCTTCTGTCTTTAGCGGCTGGGGTCCCAACATTGCTAACCGGGATTTAATTTGCTCTTGCTAATATTTTATCCATGGTATTAGGTCATGTTTCCCTTTCCACTTGAAAGGCATCTTCGGCTTATTTGCAGCAGTGAAATTAATAGAGAAATCATTAGAAAGCATAAGGCTTGGGCCGTGCAAATCGCACACCACAGAAGATTATATCCAAACAATAAAATTAATTGGTGTCATCAGGCACTAGTAGAAACGCAGAGAGAGTTCGCATTAAAAAACATAGAGGATTATTGACAGCCTGTGCCTCCTCATACATAAAACATTTGATGGCATAATTTTATTTTATTATTTTCTATGCATGAAGGCTTTCCCTGCATGGAGCTGCAGAGGAGAATTGAACCAGACAGCAAGACGCATCTGGGACAGCAGCACCGCAGCTCTTGCCTGCACACAGTAGCTAGAAACCACCTGAAAACCCAGTGGATTTGGGTTCATGGCTCGAGGCAGTACAAACCACACCAATTATCACAGGACCAGCACTCAACACCTTCTGCAAGTCAAATGGGCTGCCTGGACCCAAATTTACTGGTTTCTTTCAGTCACTTGGGACACAAGGACTTGGATATTGCAAATCCAAGGAGGAAATCCCACAGCAAACTACTCAGCCCTGGCACAACCTGCGTTCAGGTCCCAGACCCTGAAGCAAACACCCTCCTGATCCTCCAAAGTCCAGCCTGAGGTTCACAGCATCTTCCTGGGCTTTCCCATCATGCTGGGCTCTGGCCCCTTGGTGACCTACCCATGAAAGCCACGCAAGCAAGAGCCGAGGATTTTGGCCCTGATCAAAGTATTTTTCCCCCCAGTATTCAAAAATGGCTGCAAAACAGTAAAACCCTGCAGAGAGGCAGATAAGGTCATCATCTGAGCAAAGCAGAGTAAATATGGAAGTGCTGCCATCGCCACGGTGATAAAAAGAAAGAAAGAGGAAGAGAACGGTTAATTCCAAGTCTCGGGAATGCATGTATGAATCCGTTTTGTTTCAGTAAAAAAAAGAATAAATAGTAGCCTCGAGTCAGGATAACATTTATTCACGTGCTTCACTTTGAAGTTCAGCCCCTGCCGACTTCACGTGGTGCGTGCACACACTAAACCCCCTCAAGAAGGGAGCTTTCCGAAACCACAGCCCTGAGCGAGGAAAGGAAGAAAGGAAACTGCTCAGACCCAGGTATTAACAAAGCAAAAGCAGCCTCTGCACCAGGGGAATTATCGCTGTCCCTTCCAAAACACAAAGGAGAATTTAAATGGGTTTATTAATGCACCTCCCCGAGACGGTGCAAACCCATAGAGCAATTCTCTTACGTTCAGGGAACTGAATTTCATGGCAGGAAAAGCAAAATAAGAAGAGCTCAGTTAGTCTCCGAGATAAATCCCCATTCAGCCATAGAGAGAGACTTCTTTCTATTGCCATTTCTTCCTGACATCATTTGGACACATTTCCACACTTGCGTGAATACCTGAAGAGCTTTAGGCAGGGAAAGGGACAGGAGCAGAGACAGACGAGGAGGAACACGCTGGGGCTGGTGGCAACGCAAAGCCTTGGAAAGCACCGTTACACCCAACAGCCTGCGGGAAGCTTCTTCCTGGCCCCACGCGGTGCCTTACCGAGACCTGACCTTGTCTCATTATTTCTGTTTTAAATAATTCTGGAATTTTTCCTTCTTCACACACGTGCCTCCAGCAGAAACCATCCACCCTGGGCTGGGGTGGCAGCTTTCTGCACCCAACCACAGCGCCTGAACTCCAAATTTCAGGTCAGGCTCCAAAATCTTGTGGAGTGACACACTGTTAAGGACTTTGCAAACATTTCAGTGTGGGTTTGCTCAGTGCACACCAAGGAGCAGAAAAGCAAACAGCCCTGCCCTTGTCCAAACAGAGCCACCAGCAGGGTCACTCTGCAAAGAGCCGTCCTGCAGCTCCTTATTCACCCCAAAGAGCAGGGAACATTATTTTTCCAAAATTCCAAGCGCACCACAGATAATCATCGCCATCAAAACCCCCCTTCCACGTCACCTGCTGCACTGCCCAGAGTGCAAACACACGGGAACAGAAAGTTTCCTTCTCTGTATCTTGCATCTCTTATCTCTCTCCGTGGGTCCTCCAACCGGCTTTACTAAACCAGGACGCTACATTACACCCTGGTACCCTTAATGAACACTTCTGGGTAATGCCTCTTATCTGACCTTTCTTTCAGTTGAGTCACTCATATTTATAGTCGTGCTTCGTTTTTCCTTAAGTGTGCCCCTGTTATGGCATTTCCTCGCTTATGTTTCAGAAGAGAATACGGTAAAAATGGATTTAATGGAGCTAGAAATAGAACGGAGGAATACCACAAAAATCTCAAGTTCTGCTCATTCTTCAGACAGCTTACATGAACAGGAACTTGCTGCGACTAATTTTAAATCGATCGCTACCTCTTTACAAGCCTTTCTGTGGCAAGACAGAGCTGGAGAAGCATCTGGGAGGAGCAAAGCGCCTTAAATCTAATCGTTTTTAGCTGTTTCACACTCCCTGCCACTGTGAAAACCAGAAGCCCAAAGCTGAGCATCCCTGGCCATAGACCACCCATCCCTGGTGTGTCCCTGGCTAGTTTCTCTTTATCCTGGTCCAGGACAGGTTTTCCTCACATTCCCTTGTTTTTCTCTCCCTTTATCAGGGTTAAAACTGATTTGCTGACAACGCAGTGATGAGGTGGTGAAGGTTTAGGCTCTATTGCTCCTCTGAAGGATAACTTCTCTTCTGTGAGCCATTGACCAAGAAGAGGTGCATTAGAAGAAGCCAGGGATGCATCAAGTGCTCCTGCAAAAGGCAATTAAACCCTTTTACATGCCAAAAAATGGCTGTGGAGATGGGAGAAGCTGCCTGATGAGCCTCAACACATCTGCAGAGGGGAGCTGAACAGCAAAGACCAAAGCTGGGGCACCCATCAAGGAGCATTAAGGAGTGGGCCATCATCACAACACAGCTCTGTCCTCTCCTGCCCAGCCTGGCCACTGGTCCCAGTCCCACATAGGTGGTGCAGAGCCATTGGGGTAAATTTTGGTTCCCTGCTGGGTCAGTTCCTCTGACAGTCAACTGGGATCCAGCCAAACACCTCTGCAGCCCATAGTCTATGGGTTCCTGGGATGTTTTAGGATAGAGGAGGAGACTTTGTGGTAGCCAAAACCACCAGTGCTTCAGGCCAGCCCAGTCCCCAGGTCCTTTTGCTGCGTGGAGCATAACCCACACGCAGCCCTGGCTAAAACCACCTCTCTGACCCACCTCTGCTCCCCCCTTCCAGGACCTGCTGGTCCAGCTTCCAGCAAATGGGGGCAAAGGAAACCCAGACAGGAGCAAGCTGTAATTTCACAGCACGACTCTGCTGCGTGGACCTGCCACGAGTGCTCTGGGATCAGGAGATGGTCCAAAGCTGCCCAGCCTCTAGCGTTATGAAGAGAACCTCCTCTCTGGCAATTTTCTTAAAGCCTCAGTCCTGGGAACCTTGCAATTACTTGAGCTTTCAGCTTTGTTTTTCAAGTTTTCAGCTGCTCACAGCTGTGGAAAAAGCCCAAAGCATTACTCAAAGTGCTCCCTACTCACTTAAAAAAAGGCCTCTAGAAACAACCCTACAGGGTTGTTGTTTTTAAAAGAAATAACCCACTTTGAGAGCACATAAGCCCTGGATTCTCTGCAACATCAACAGATGACTGCACAGGCACCAGGGTCTGCTGCAAGCCCCTGGAGGGAGCAGAAGGTCCAGGCAGGGCCAGCAAGCCCCTTCCTTAAGGGACGGCAATCATGAGGACCATGGTCAATGATGACCACCAGCATCCCTGTTCCAAGCTGGGTTCAGAGCTCGACTTCCCCAAAATCCTCAGCCCTGCAAGCCCTTTCCTGAGCTACCAGCTGAGCTTCTGCTCTCAGAGCCTTGCACCCACCCACCAAGCCATCTCTGGTTGTCCCAGTTTACCCCCAAAAGATGACATCTGGCAAAACAGCACTGTTAAACACATATTGGCAGGACCCCAGCAGACAAGTGTTAACACTTCATCCCCCCAAGTCCCTCATTTCAACCCCTTTTGCTTTTGACATTCATGATCTCCAACCAACGTGATAACCAGCGTGTCCCAGTTTGCCCGGGAAGGGTGCAGGAGAAGTTTTGATCTGAGGACAGGCGCTAATGGCGAGACTGCAGCGAGGGGAAAGTTTCATCAATGCACAGTGGAATTTGCCAAGAGGCATTTTAAGAGTCAATTCTTCACACTCCAGTAATTAGAACAATATTATGAAAAAAGGCGAGGGGGAGGGTGGGAGGCGGCGCACACACTGGGACTTGGCTGATGGAGGAAATGGGCTGAGCAAACAAATAGAGTCAAGAGAGGCCTCAAGGCAAGAGTCCTTCACATGGCTCCCTGCAGGCTGGACTTAGACCAAAAGTTCATCCACTTCCCAACTGTAGATTTTTCTAAGCATGCATGTTTTTAAGTTAAATTTTGTATTTAGATCCAATATGGGCTGATGACCCTGATCCTCCTAATACCATTAAAGTCAACAGAAGGGGTTTTTTTTCCCCCTTTCAGGTCAATACGTTAAATTCAAGATCCTGCCACAGACTCTCCTAGTGACTAATACATCTCCGTGCATGATTAGAGACATCATAAAAGTCTGATCTCATTGAACACTCGGTCCCAAAAATCAGATTCCCACAGAGAAGCTGCCCTCTGGGTCTACATAAATCAGAACACCCCAAACTGTTGCATTAGCATCCAGCATCTCCTACAATGGGATCAAACAAAAGCAAAACAGAACTGAACAGACCTACACATGGTGGTGCATCCATCTCTAACACCTCCCTGGCCGCTGGAGCAGCCTCTCTGGGGTAACTGTGGACTCCATGTGCTGCTGCTCTCCAGCGTCCCCATCCACAGAGCCCTCCTCCAGCTTCACCACGCTATTTCCAGGAGCCAGAAAATTCATCCCTAAAGAAAAATTAATTTGCTGTGCAAATGTAGCTTCTGCAACGACAGCCCGGGAGCAGAACTGATGTGCAGAGTTCAAGACAGACCGAAGCTGTACAACGGTGATTCAGATCTGCCGAGAGTGGGACTCGGCCCCTTCAGTTCACATCTGCAATGAACTGTGATCTCAGCTCTGCTTCTGCAGCACAGAGGTCCTTTTGATAAATCTCTCTGTACAGGGACTAAAGCACTATTTCCGCATGAAAGAAATAGATTCAATTTCTTTTTCCAATAATCTTTACAGTCCAGTGGCTTGGAAGACCAAGTTTCTCCCTCCCGTTGGAGAGCTGCTGCACCCCATCGGGCTCAGGTGCACTGCTGCAACAGCAGATACAGAGTCCACTGTCTCACCCCACAGCTATCCAAAAACTACTTCAAATTAATCCTCCAGTTGCTTTGTCTTTTGCCTGCGCCCAGAAAAGACCAGGGTGCCACCAGAGCACCCTCGGTATCGCACCCAGTGCTTGCAGGCAAAATGCTCCCAAAATCCCCAGCTCTGATTTAATTCTCAGTGCACACTCGTAGCACCAACACCAAAAGGTCTGTGTATGGGGAAGAATTTTTCCTCAAGTACTACAGGTCAGATGGATGCTCCCGAGCTGCCCGAAGTCAGGGTGACCTTGAAGATGGCAAATGGAAGAGGCAGAGAGCTGGAAATGAGCTCTCACACAAGGCAGAAGCAGTGAAGAAGGTGGCATCAACATTTAAGCAAGAAGGTGAAGCTTTGCCCTAGGATTAGGATGAGAAACTCAACCCAAGCCCCAGAACATGCAAACTGCTGGCTCTGATTTTCTGGCTCCAACCCGTTTGCACAGAGCTCCTTCCCCTGAAGTATTAACCACCTTTTTCAAAACTTAAGTAACAGGCTGTGAAATCCCCACCATCTGTTAGCCAGGGAGAAATCTCCACCACAGCTAAATCAGCCTCTCCCACGCAAGCCCTACTCATTAGTAGGAACAACTGCAAACATTTACCAAGTCCACGATGGCTCCAAAATTCCTAAAATTACTCACAACAGGCCTAGAATAGGAAATCTTGACAAATGCAACGAAGCGCAGCATGTCCACATCATTAGCTTTACCCAGGGTGCATTAAGGCTGCTTTCTCGCTACCACAATTGTGCTTTAATACGCAATTAGTAAGAAGAGAACGATGTCGAAGAGGAGAATGTCTCACTTACATGCACACCATTAAGGCTGAAAGCGTAAATGAATGAGCTGCAGCATCACCATCTGAGGCTCATTAACTCAAGCAGCAAAGCACCAGGGGTGAGCGACCGCTGCCGTCCCACCACAGGCGTAGCCAAGGCTGTGCAGCTGCGCTTCCCACACTCATCCCATCTCCAGGTTTGGAGCTGGGCAAGGAAAGGTCTGCAAGAGCTGGAAAATACAAAGGTGTCCTCCCCCAAGAGACATGCTCATGCTTTTCCAAAGGGAAATTGATACTTGGGATAATTAGGCAACCCTTACAGATGGTTTTCAGATGTCTTGGTCATCCCAGCCTCACCTATGATGGTTAAGGAGCAGCTTTCTCATACCTATTCAAAGCAAATCGCACCCAGCACAGACTGATCTAATGGTCTGCAGCTCCAGGATACTTCTCACCAAGTTTTCCCTCCCCTGTGTGCACACCAACATTTTTCTTAACCATTTCATGGAGAAGATGCTGTACAGAATTACCCTGACTTACTGGGGTATTTGGAGCTCGGCTGTGCCAGAGTTTTCAGGTTGAGTTTCACTTTCTGCCCATTCTGTTAAACCATGGTTTCACCCACATGTTAATCTGTTTCAAGAAATGGTAATTGTTATTTGTAACCAAAGTGTTTGGCCTTGGGACAGTCCCCATCATCAGCCATTGCTGCTCCAAGAGGTTAAGAAATCTGCAGTAAGTTTTAATGGAGAAATAGAAGAGCCCATCATAAAATACCAAATTCCTTTTATTCCAAGACTCTCTTAAGTGAGTATTACCTGGGATGCAATTCCTTCCTTAACTGAGCACCTAAACATACAAAGACTGACTTTACCTGTTGACATCTTCCAGTCTCGATGTATCATTAAGTCTCAAATGTCCAATGACATAATAAAGGAAGAAAACATCTCAAAGGGTTTAAATGAAATCAGGCATTTTTCAAACAAAAGGCAAAAAAAAGTGTTGGGTCACCCGAAAGAGCCTGGCTTCTTCCCTCTCCTCTTTTTGGGGGCACAGACTGGTAAATGTTTTACCACTCACAGGTTTTTCAAGGAAAAAAAAAATAATCCTTTTTTCCCCAAGATCTTGTCTAAAATTACCGCAAAGAGAGCTCAGACAAACAAGAAGGTAAAGGAAAATCAATTTCATACACATTAATGATATGCATTTATCCATGCCCTGATCAATACCTCAGATTCTTTGCAATTTAAAACGCTTCAACTGCTGTTTAAGGCCCAACAGCAGAATTCTCCCATCCAGAGTTACGAAAGATCCTGCCCATACTTGTTTGATCTGAAACAAAACACCCCTTTAATGTGACCCCTTGGAAAAATACTGGGGAAAGCAGCCAAGAGGAAAGAAAAAAAAAGAAAAAAGAGGGGAAAAAATAGGCAAAGATTCCCAGAATGAACATTTCTGGCTCTTTCAGTTCCACTAAGGAGCTGCACGTCTCTCAAGAGAGAGACTTATAAGCAGGGGAGAGAGGAAGGGGACAAGATCCCATGTGCACATCCCAAAGAGCATCCAGCACCTCTTCTCCACGCTCCTAAAAAAATCAGAGCAGCTTTGCAAATCACCCAGTTTTGCCATGTAGAGATAAATGGGGGTGTCTGCTTTTAGCCATGCAGCATCTCAGCAGTCCCAAGACCATAAGACAGGCCAGCACAGCCCTTTCAACTGCAGCAGGCAGCTCGGAAAATTCAGAGTACACCAGATATTTCAGGGTAACATCCGTAGCAGATCAGGGAGAAATTTCCAGGACTTGGAGCCTAAAAATGTACATTACACTTTTCACATCTCTCACAGCAAAAACACCACACCGCTGACAGAAAACACTGTCTGGGACACGCTCGACTGGTCGCAGAAATCTGTAATTCTGTGTTTTAGGGAAGTTCAACATCAGCGTTTCCTGTGCACACTTTTAGCGTTTGGGCTGAAAACATCTGCTGGACACTGCACCTGCTAACACAGCCTCCCAAACCGTGGCTGATGTCCTCATGGTGCCCAGGAGCAGAAGGATGGGAGGGGGGGTCCCTGCAACCCACATGGCCGACAGCATCACCCAACACCACACCACGGTCCCAGGCAATAGAGAGCCCGGTACGGATGGAGTGTGAACCCAAATCAGGCTTGTAAAGGGGGAAATCAAAAACCCACCCTCCCAACTCACACCGTTCCAACCTGCTTTGGCCATGTATAGCATTCATCCCAATATCCGAGTCCCCAGTACAACTCCAGCAAGGCCATTTAAAACACTGGTGGCCAAACACCGGCTGAGCAATGCACCAGCCAGCATGGGAGGGACCAAACACCACCCACAGCTCCTACAAGCAATAGGGGAATCTATCACCAATGTCAAGCAGTGAAGTCTCTGCAATGACACTGCTGCCTTCCCCATGCTCCCAATACACTTCCCAGAGCTGGGCCTTCTCCCTCGGGCAAGGGCCTGCAGCACCTAAAGGCTCTGTGCAAAACCCTGTGGGCAGCATCAGAGCTGTACATGGATTTTCAGCTTATTGGCAAAGCACTTTGGTGGCTTCCAAAAAGTGCAGTGATGGTCCATAAAGCACAAAATTGTCCATAAAGCAGGCAATGGGTTAAGCAGGTTCCTGCAATCACACACACAATGCTCTCTGCAGGCCAGCTACTCTACTGCTATCTCGGGAATTAAAAATAAATAAATAAATAAAAATATATGTACACACACCCTTCTTTTGGAGAATTCTTCTCACTTCCCACCCCACCCGCTGCACATGTGCTAGGCGAGTTACACAGCAATTAGAAACGTTTCCATCTGCGATAGGATCCCTGTCTTGACACCCGGCCAACCCCACGTTACGGCCATCTCAGAAACTGGCGCAGTGGGACACCACACAAAGGTCTGCCCCAGCACCGCGATGGGATGGACGCCACACGCTCCCGGCCCCTGTCACTTCATGCACCCAGAGGTTCACGCAAAAAAACGCACCACTTTTAATTTGTTCTTGGTTACAAGGCAGGCATTGGGCTTGCTTTGTTACAGCATCAAAATGCAGCCATTTATCTGCAAGCCTTGCAATTTTCACCTACCTATATTATTTCACATAAATCTCCCCCTTTCTCCGTTTTACATGGCCAAACTATATTGAAAAGGCACCTTTTAAAACACTGCTGCAGGGATGCTGACTTGTACTTGAGGTTAGAAATGAGGGAGGGGAATTCTCAGCAGAGAAACACAAACCACCAACTCTCAGTTACTAATCCCTTAAATAATTCTGACAACGCTCCCCACCCTCCTCTGTCTGAAACCACACAGAAAACTCAACTTTTCTGACTCTCTGGCAAGAGGGTGAGGTGGGGGGTGTGTGTCAGAGAGGGACGATGGCAGTGGAACCTCTTTGTGGCTGTCCCAGCACCCATCCCGATGGCCAGCGAGGCGGCACGTCTCGTTTCACAGACCCTAGGGTGCTGGTAATGAAGCTGGGGACAAACCCGCAACAGCCCCCAGTGAGGGCCTGGATCCTCCCAGGCCTCTCCAAGAGTGCTCCACACCCATCCATCAGCATGAGGAAGAGGACACTAAAAATTGTCACCAAAACTTATTCTGAAGATGCAAATGCTTTACACTGGGCACCCATCCCTTCAACTCCTACTGCACCAGCACACCCCCTTTTTGGCAGCTTTGTGGTGCTCAGGGCCCACCACCCACATCCCCTCCCCAGCACTTCAGACATGCAAGACAAGCCACGGACAAGTTCTCATCAGCCATCCATGGGTCACAAGCGCCAGCAAGCCATGGTGGAGTAGATTAATTGAGAGTTAGGGTTGATCCAGCCCCCCCCTGCTCAAGCTGCGAGGTCAGTACAGTTTTCACTGAGCCCTGGACCAGAAGCAGAGTAAAAAACATGACTTTAATCTCAGTATCACCGTCCCCTCATTTTTCAGCTGACCTGTGAACCGCTTCCCTTTTTCATTTTTCAGAACAGCTTCATTCTGTACCCATGGGTCAGGAAAGACCCCTATCTTGCAAGAAAAAGGAGGTTTTTTTCAAACAGTGCAGGGACTTGCAAAGAAAGTCAGGACAATTACATAGACGTCAGGAGAGGAAAGAGAAGTGGGAGGCTAATAAATGGCACGCTCCATGGGTTTATGAATATTTGAACTGCATTTCTCAAAAAAAATAGTACATTACTGCAAGTTATTGAAAATGAGTAACTCCATTTAATGAACTTTGCGACCATCATGCTGACTAATAGAGTGATAAAGAGTTTAATCCATATTTACGTACATTTTATCTCATTACAGTTGGTGCCAATAAATTAGCAAGCCCAATAAGAGTTAGATTTTATACCACCACTAATATTAAATGTGCAAGAAGTCTGTGAAACAGCACAATATTAAAGTGTCTTAAAGGGCCATTGCTAGAAATACAGGTGGGCAGCATCTCAGGTCACTTTTGGAAAGGGTGTCCCTTGTCACAGCAGGATTGCCCAAACACCAGACATTGAGAAAAAAAACTGTCTGTGAGCAACTTAAACTGGCCTTTTGCTCCCTTGGGTAACTGGGAAACACTGCAACCAGGATTAC
Source organism: Mesitornis unicolor (assembly GCF_000695765.1). NCBI lineage: Eukaryota > Metazoa > Chordata > Aves > Mesitornithiformes > Mesitornithidae > Mesitornis > Mesitornis unicolor. The sequence goes on along the minus strand of NW_010176529.1, from coordinate 28,486 downwards.
AAGAAACATGACGCATGTCTTTGGCAAAAGCCTGCGCTCGCCAATTACCCAGCATCCCATGAAGGCAGCGATGGAGCTTTTCAGCCCCACGGGGATTTGGGCCGGAGAAGCCCACATGGTTCATGATCCCATTTCCCCAGCTGTTATCCTGGGGACAGTAAGGAAGCAAGAACTTCCCAAGCTTAAAACTCAAGGAAGTGGCAAAAGCAGGGATAAATCCCTATGTTCCTGGATTGAGCAGTACCTCACCACACTTGCTGATTCGGAGAAGGCTCCATTGACTCCATGGCAGCTCCTCCTTGCCAAAACCCTGGCTCAGAAGCCAAAGGGAGCTGTAGAAAACCCTCTTGGGATAACAGCCAGGCAAGGCAAGACTGAGGGACCTGATTTTTCTTCCCCTCCTAAAGCACGTAATGTTTTTCTTGCACTAAGAAACCCCAGAGGACCAGCCCTTTACATATAGGTCGGTAGCACGTAAACGCAGGCCCCTGCCTTTCTGCTCAGTAATTACCCTGCAGCAAACCCAAATGCTGTCAGTAATTATTGGCCCTATGGTTTGGAGGAGAGAAATAGCTACTGAAGTGGCATCCAGAAAGGAAACACCCAACACTGCTCCACCAAAGTCCCTATGTAATTAAATGGTCAGCTGTTACTGCACTGCGTTCAGAAAACGTCTCCTACACGGCGTAAGTGTCTTGTAACCAGAAAGTGCTATTGATGTGAGAAATTAATAGCTCCAGGAAGAATTTTGTGTGTGAAGTCTGTGTTTGGCCAGTGGGAACACGGATTAGAGACTCCTTGTGCTCTCGCCGTGACTCAGAACGGAAAGGCGCTTTGGTCAACAGCAGATTTTTCCCTGTTTATTTGCTTTGCCACTGTTGAACACAGATCTGAGGCCAACGTGGGAATGAGAGGTGGCAAAGACAATGGGGATGTTTGGACAGGCTTCCTGCAGGATTTGGGGTGGTGCAGACCTCAACAGCTGGTACCCCCATCAACGTGACAAAAAACTGCATCGGGGGAAAGATCAGCGAGGTTTTTGTGTAGAAAATCTGTGCCTCTCAAAGCCTGTAAGGTTGTTTGAGGATGACAATGCACATGAAAATAAGCAAAGTCCAGGCAATAAAGTACATTTGGATTTCTTGGAAGGTTATGACAAGTTTCCTCCCAAAGTCTCCTAAAAAACCTAAACTGTCATGGGGTAAGAGGGAATGGCAAATCATCTCCCCTTCCCGAGTCACAAACCTGACTGTCCCCACAAAAAAGTGAACAGAGGGAGGAAGAGCTGTTCCCTAACGAGACCAAAAAGAAACCAAACTGTGTTCAGCTGACATGCTCCAGCAGTGTTTAATGCCAGGCTCTATTAAATGGCATCTTAGGCAATTTAAAACAGCACAAAGCAAGAAATAATTTGACGATAAAGCAGCATTTTAATTAGCAGTGGTTCTTTCCCCAGCCCAAAAGGTTCCTTCTGTGCATTCATATTCCCAGAACAACAAAAGCCGCCTTGTATTTCATAAATCAAAAAAACTCATAAAACAAGCCCCTGCAATTGCACATTCCAGATAATGGTCCAGAAATAAATTAGGCAATAAATATCAAATAATATATCCCCATCAGCAGTGAAAATCTACTCTTTGGATAACCAGAAGAGAAGATGCCTTCCAGCAGCTTATGCCCAGTACCAAAAAAGTGGTAAAACAATAGAGAGCTTTAATAAATCTTTTAACACCTTTTCCGCTAAACAATATAGCAACTGTCCTGCCTAATAGCTTCCCTGAGCACGGCATCCATCAGAATAACAGCACAGCCCAATGCTGTTCAGATCAAAAGCCAGGGTATCGGAACAACAGCCGCTTGTCAAAATCACATCAGATTTTCCTCCCTCGCACTCGGTCTTGTTCAGCAAAATGCAAAAATGCACCCTTCTCCTTTCCCATCGAGGTGACAACCTGGCACAAGCACATCCAGCACCGAGGAACGGCTTACCTTTCCAAAATCCCGTACATCAAAGAGGTCAAAGGGATCAAACAGATCGCTGTTTCTTAACCCAAATTTGTCGTGACACACTTTCAGGAAGGTTCGGATGTTTTTCAAACAGAGAAACTGGAGGAAACAAAAAGAAAGGGAGAAAAAAACGTGAGCAATAGAGGTACAAATTTTAACGGAGATTTACTGAGTTAAATTAGCGAGACAAGCTAACAGGGACTGAGAAACCTGCACTGAAAAGCCCCACGTTGGTTTATTTGTTGTTACTGGAGATGTGGGACTCCTGGTCCCTGTGAGGGCTCCTGTGTTCCCAGCTGCGCACCAGGAACAAACGCCCTCTTGAAAAAACAACTTTCACATAAGGTAACATTGCAGAAGGGCTGGAAAAACTCAAGCCAGGATGTTTCCCTTTCAAGGTCGAAGCCAGATATAAACTACAGCTGACGTTCTACAGCAGCCCAGTGTTGAGCTTTTAACCATTTCCAGCAGGATCCCATTTGGTTCCCTACAGAAGGGACACACGACACAGCACTCACTGTACGTGTGCCTGTACGTGCATACACACATCCCAAACAAATGACTGGGAGAGTGAAAATTAGGGATTTTTTTTTTTTTGCTATGAGGTCTGAAACAAATGACAACTAAAACCTGAATACCTGCAATTTATTGCTGTGTCTTTAAACAACTCTTCTTTTTCCTCCCAAATACTTGTAATTGTAACATATTTGTCACATAAATCAACCTATTAAAGGAGACAACTAAAACCTGAATACCTGCAATTTATTGCTGTGTCTTTAAACAACTCTTCTTTTTCCTCCCAAATTCCTCCCAAATACTTGTAATTCTAACATATTTGTCACATAAATCAATTAAAGGAGCGAATCATCCCCACCTGGTGAACAGGCACCCAGTGCAAACTGCCTTTGGGTGGGTTTGCCTGGGGCTGATCAATGTGGTTTTATCACAGGGCACTATCTCTGCTCCCCAAGTTGCCATCAAACCAACACCACACAAAAACACTGCTTGCAGATTCACTGAGAGTTCAAAGCAACATAAAATAGCTTCATTTTCTTCTAATTAAAAGAATCGAAGCAGACTCTTTGGGGTAATTGCATCTCCATAGGCATGGCTGTGATGCAGCTTGTAGTTATCACTGTATTTGGGATTATACAGGAGGTCTGTAGTGATGGATTAGCAACAATACCTCATTACCAACAGGCTGGTCCACCTACACCAAGAAAGAAATCCAAAACAGAAATAACCTTTTACCCTTCTTCCCCATTCCAGCCTCTCTACACGGAGCTCCCCAGCACAGGACATTCCCATCACATCGGAGCCTTCTCATTAGACAAGCAAGTGCCGGAGGCAGAACTTGAAAACAATTCTGTTTTTCTAGGGCATTCCTCTATCTCACATAAACACTGCAGTAAATATAATCTGTCTAGACTGAGAGGTTTTTTTGGAATCGCTTTACAACGTCTCTCGCCAATACGGGTTATTTCAGAACTTTATCTTCTGGGTCTCTGCAAGAATTTACACCCTGGGCAAACCGGCTGCTTACAGCAGGGGTATATTTTCTGTTGCGCTGCAGTCTCATCGATTTCAAATTTCTAGCACGTGTTTATTATAAATCCTTTTAAAAGCCTCCAGTTTTGGAAGTTAACGACACAGGTTATAGCCCGAATTACACCCAGCGAGAGGCGAGCTTCCTTGGCAGAGTCCATCTCCTGCGCGGCCCAAGGCTGTGGCAGCAAAAAGCGCTGAAATGCTGAGAAAAGGCAGACTTTTCACTGCGTCTGTGTTCAGCCAAGCAAACAATGTCCGACAGGCGTGAAAACCTGAACCCTCTGCACCGTGTATTTGTGGTTCAAAGTCCTGAAAAGCTCAAAGTTCACACTGCCTCTGAAGGACCGCGGGGAAATCACACCTCCGAGCAAAGGAACACTCTGTCCTGACAGCACTTCTAACAGGGAGCAAGCCCCAGCTCCACCATGGGCTTAGACTGGGCTGGGCTACCCCCAACACCAGTGAGAAAGGACAGGACCAACCATGATGTTCAACACCCACTGCATCCAACTGTCCTTGCTCATCCAACTCAAACCAGGAAGCCACCACGCCATCAGCTGCTAAATGACACGAGCCACCCCCAGCAGCACCACTGCCCTTCCTGCCCCAGGTGACAGCTGCAAAAAGCCACCACGCAGCCAGCCTGAGCCCAGGAAAGCGATGAACATCATGGAAGAATCCAATAATTTATTTAAAGAGTTGCTGAAAAGGTCTGATGTATAAACACAATCAACCAAGGCTGCAGCATCACGGTCCTGCTCCACCAGCAAGGAGCCGGCAGCAACCCATGTGTGGGTGTTAGCTGCACAATTGCTCCTCCGCTATTTCTCTCTCACCACTCTGTAAAATACCTTCTTTCGAGGCTGGTTTGCTAGTGATGGAAGATCATGAATTGTTGGCTTAACAGTGTTACTCAATGGCCACATGTTAAAATTAGCTACAATTGAATATGAGCTGTGTCGAGGCCATCTTATTTACCAGTCAATCATACCTTTGGACAAGTAAACGCTCCACAGGAGCAGGACAGCATTGATTTCTCTCTCTCTCTCTCTCTTTGGGGTTCATTCACCACCTGCCAGGCCCCAAAACAATGCTGTCATTCATATGATTCGAGCACAATCAGCCCTGAAGCAAGGCCCTGCAATCTCCTTTGGTGCAAGGGCCAGTTGGAACACCCAAGTCCTGCCATCACCCTCCTCTGCACCCAAAACCACCTTGGTATCCACCAGCCATTGCCTCTAGGGATGAAACTGTACCACTGCGAGCAAGAAACTCACCAATAAAACAAAATACCTCGAAGCCTGCCATCAGAGGAGAAGAGGCTGTGGTCAGCTCTGACCCCATCCTCCGAGGGCTGCAAGGAGTCAGTGGTGACAGCGCCGCTCCTGCCACCTGCGCTCACTGTGTTTCAGAACTGCTTTGCTTATTTTTAAACGCTGCAACATCGTAAGGTGAACAAACTGCTCCCAGCCACCACCCATCCTAAACCTGCTTTGCACCGTGGGGTGGCTGCAATTCCAGCAGCTGAGGCACGACCACAGCCAGCCTGGGGCATGCGAGGCAGGCAGCAGCCTCAGCACCTGGGACATGCTGGAAACTCCTCAGTAGCTTCTGGGATGTTCTTTTTTTAAAGAGGGTTTATCATGGTATTGTTTGTTCTATTGAATTCAGTGAGTTTAGAGACTCCTTGGATGATCACTGCATTGAAAGCTGCCAAGTTTTCAATGCAACTCAGAAACTTGCCCTGAAAACTCAGAAATGCATTGGAGAGACCTTCATTGGACATAGAGAAAGGGACAATTTGGATAACCCTGGATACTTGGAATAACTCCACTTTGCATCAGGACACCGGGAGCCTGGCAGGGATGTGCCCAGCATCCCCAAAGCTCTGCTCCTGCACGCTGGATGAGACAGACAGGTCGCATGGTCCTAGAGTTGGAAACTACAGCTCTGGGGGTGCAGGGTGCACAGCAGCTCAGCATCTCACTCCTCATGCCCCCATTTTAGTTACCACCACCCCTCCCTGCAGTCCCCTTATGACTGGGGCCCACTGCACCTGCGCTAATGAGACAGCAGCCACTTCCGATGCAAATGAATCAGAAAAGATCCGGCTACGTGAGCACAGTGCAGGTGGGTTGGAAACCGTGCCCTGGCCTCGGCAGATATGGCCGTGGGCTGGAAAGCTGCCATTCCCACCTCCCGCAGAGCTGCTTTGCTAAAGGGAGATGGCAAAGATGGAGACAAAAAGCTCAACAATCAAATCACTCAAGGTGGGATCTGGAGGACGTTCACATAAGCATTGGTGCAGTCCCTGCATTTGGGATGATGGCATGAGGCTTGGGAGCCTCCAAGAGACATTTAATAATGTGATAAAACACAGGGAAAGGAAGGAAAACAGGCAGCTGGTTTGCCTGGCAGGGCAGGATCACGCAACAGCTCCTAGCTTTTCGGAAAGGGCCTTTTGGAGAGGCAGCGGCTGCCGGTGGCCGGGGTGAGTGCCCTGGGGAGGAGCAGGGCCGCACACAATGGCACCGGGCAGGCGGCCACACGCTGAGCCACAGCCAAAGCCGTGGGCTGGAAATGGGCCCTGCAGCA
>NW_010176529.1:0-22305 GCF_000695765.1 Mesitornis unicolor | reverse complement strand
GGAATGCCGCAGCTTTGCCTTTTGAGATAACCGACCACTGACGAATGACGAAAGTCACTTTCTTTAGCACTTCCTGGCCATGATGTCAGGTTTCCTCTTATCTCGTTGCTGGCACAGCTCAAAAGCACCAGGCGCAAAGTCAGTCCCCGACAGGGAGCTGTGAGCATCTGTTTATCACAGCCTTGGCAAACAGGGAATGGAGGGTCTCCCATTGAGAAAACACATCATATACAACCATCACTGGGGAAATGGGCACCCTATGGTGTAAACCTCTTGAGAAATGCAAAGGATGCGTCTCTGAGTTGATAGTACAGGGTGAACACAGCACAAGGGACAACACAGCTCCCTGTGCTCGCTCCAAAGTCAAGAGAAAGTCCAAGAGCATCCAAGTACCCTGCAGGAACTGCAGTTTTACAGCCAGTATGATTCTGTGTTTAAAACTCTGTAAATCATAGCCTTTACCTAATCCCTCCAAATGGCTCCACTCAATCTAGCTCATCTCCACCTCAGGGTGTTACCGCTTTGGGAGCAGTAATAAGAGTCAAAAGCACAACTGGACCTTTGTATCGCCCTCCACGAGCAGCACCCAATCTCCCATGGCTTTGTTCCTTCTTTGCCCCATTGTCTCTGACAGAAATGAGCAGCCATAGAAATGATACAAAAACATCCCTGTGGAAAATTCCCCTTTCCATTCACATTTGGATTCAAGCTGCAGCTCATCAATTACTTTAGATGGACAGATTAAATTTCGGGTTGTTGGACAGCAGATTTATCTATTGAGAAGCAGAGAATGAAATTATTTCTCAAACCATTTAGTGCTATTATTTCCCCCCCATTTCAAAGACATTCCTATCACAGAGCGCTCACAGGCTGGGCAAATGCCACTTAGCAAGACTGATTAAGCTCATGAACTGGAAGTCCAAATATGCATAAAATTGTGAAAATAATTTAAAAAAAAATGACAAGGGGAAGCTCTGGAGTAACCTATGAAATGCATTGGAGTCACAAGCCTCAGCCCCAGAGAAATGCTCAGTGACATCCTGAGGTATACACTGAAGATGTGTAGGACAACTGCATCTCTGCTTTCTCTGCTTGCAGAAGGAGCCCCTGTGCAGGGCAGCAGCATTGTTCCCCCCGGGGCTGCTGTCACCTCACCAAACAGCACTGTGTAGACCAAGCCCAGCACTCCAGAGGCTCATCCTCTGTCATTCTAGGAAGGTTTTGCTGATCCCTGAACTCCTCCAGGCTCATTTCCTCCATTACACATGGTCTTTCAGAGAAAGAAACAGAAAATAAAAAAACTCCAGAAGTGTGGATAGAGATCCCATCAGGCAGCTGAGTCCAAAATGGTAATGCAGGGCTGGAAGAGGAGACAAGGATTGAGTAACATATCCCAGTTTGAAGGGGGGAAAAGAAATCACAGGAAAGCCCAGATCCTTGTGTCCTCCAAGATGAAATCCCAACAGCAGCTATGACCTCCCCAAAGCTTAAAAACACAGGCTAAGCCCTTGTGGGGAGGTTAATTAAAGCCCATGTAACAAGCCCACAGACCATGCACCGCATGGCGGGCAGCCCCATTGGGAGCGCTTGGCCCTGCGGAGAACGGCCGCTCAGCATCCATCTGTCCTGGTGTCCGTCCCAGTGTCCATCCCACTGTCCGAGGGTCACCCAGCAGCGTGCAGGGGCTTTAAATGAGCGGAAGGAAGCTGGAACTTCCCAAAGAAACCAGCGGAGCTGCAGCCGATGACAGTACTTCCCTCCTTTGTGCAGCTCACAGAGAGCTGCAAACATAGGGCCCTGCTGTCCTTAAGGTGAAGGCTTTAATTGGAATGCCTGGGAGCATTTTACGAGAGATGCTTACGGGGTCCGAAATTCTCTGCTCACACACCTAAAGTCTGGACAGACCAGAGCTTCTGCCCAACCACCCAAAATCCAGTGGGTCCAATAGGTTCAGTACAGGTCCAAACTCCAACCACAGGTTCGAGGTTTGTGTAACCAAAAACCTTGCCGCTGAGGCTTTGACAAGCACTAATAAAATTCCTTGCATTGCATCAGCCAGCTGATTCTACTTCAGAGGTTCATCTTTTAGACATATTTAGGGAGCTGGGTGGAGAATACAAACTCCCAGACTACATGAAGGAAGGGCAAGTGGGACACAAACACATCCCTGACAGCCCTGGACAACCCTGACCCGAAAGACGTCCTTGTGCCATCCTCAAGCAGCATCTTCTGATGTGAAAATCCCTTCTCAGATGCTCTCTTGCTCCAGTGATCTGCCTGGACAGCAGTGGTGCCAGATATAGTGATGCCCAGGAGGCTTAGATTGCATCTCTACATCTCTTGGACAAGAACAAGCTGTAATGGCATGGCAGACGGAGCCAGACCACGCGCCTGCTCCTCTAGACACCCTCTCCATAACTGTATGCATCAAATCTAAAAAAAACAACAACTGCAGAGCAGCAGTTTTCTCTGCAGGTCCCAGCCTGTCCCGAAGCCACATGAGGCCGGTTACAGGGACAGGGGACAATGAGGTAGGGAGTTGAGGTTGTTTGCAGCCTAAGATACCGTTGAGTGTGGAAAAATACGAGGTATTTAGAGGAGAAACTCAGCTGGACTTTCTGAGGCTCCCCAGTGTCACAGCAAATACAACAAAACGGTTTATTTTCAACTTTCCCACACAATCCAGGGCTTGAGCCTCCAACTCCTACATCCCAGATCTGGGCTGTCTCTGCGGTCTATTTACCAGCAGACTGCCAAATCCAGGCTTGGCTTTAGTGAGGATCAAGATCTGAGGCTACATAAAGCTTGGGAGCTGGAGAGCTCGGAAGAATTGCTCAATCTGCCTGCGTTTAGCACCCTTAATGGAGAGTCCCTTTCCACACTCATTAAATCCAGCCTTCTCCTCCTCTCACTGGAAGCTATGCAGCTCCATCAGGAGAACTCAGTTAAGAAAAGGGGGAAAAAAGAGAGATGTCTTGGCTTTTACTATTGATGTTAAGTCCTAAACTCCCATTCACCTCATCAGGGCTCACACTTCATCACTCATAAAACACAACCATAGGTAAAAGACGGGATATGTAAAAAAGAAATTATTCTTATAGCTGACCAAGAAATGGGATATCTTCCCACGCAGTTGAGTTTTCAGCAAAGAAAATTCAAAACATTTTAGCCAACCCAAAACTCTAAGAGAGGGCTTGACCTGAACCATGACAATCGAATTGTAACACAGAATTCAGCTGCTGTTAAAGCAAATGAGTAATTGCGTAACCGCATATAGCGTTACGCTGTAACGATACGCTTACAGGGAACTTTCCAAGCAGTCTTTGTTCTCCTGCTCTTCAGGCTGGCGCAGGGAACTGGACCGTGATGAACTTTTAACAGGACAGAGATGAGAACAGCTATGATCTGTCTCCGAGAAGGGTAAACAGCAGCCAATTCAGGAAATCAAGCCTTGTCACAGAAGTATTTGGGCCAGACCCGCAAAAGGAAGCTCCAGGCAGCAGCCTGCAAGTCTGGACTAGTTCAAGAAATGCACAGGACTTATTTTTGTCTATTTAAAACCAAGGTGCCCTATATAAATGCTGGAGACAAGCTCAGACTTCAGAGAAAGAAGTGAACTGTGGTGTAGGATATGAGGCGAGTGCTTGCGATAACTGACTTCAATATCATTTATGCAAAACTGCCAAAACAGACTTAATAAATAAAAACCAAACATATGCGTTGAATTCAAGACTGCTATATCAATTCTATAGGAGTCCCACATGAGCCCAGTTTTAAATACCTTTTGGTATCTCCAGACCATCCCTGAGCTGATCCTGTCTCAGGTTGCTAACAGAGGCACACACCAGTCTCACTGTACACTTTTCTTCCTTAAAACATTCCAAGAAATCTTATTTCAACAGTTCTGCCATCAGATCAAGGGCTTCCAACATCCAAAAGATGTCTCTGGCAAGAGCGCGTATGGATGCCATTGCATTATTCATGCCTCACGGGTATATGCAATTTTTCTCCCTACAGTCATAATTTTGGGTGACCTGCTTCCAATTAGACTCACTTCACTTTCAGAAAGCGTTAGAAATTACAACCAAATGTGCTATTTTCCTCACTGCAAGAAGTGCCAGGTTACCTGCCAGGAAGCAGAAGTGCTGAACAAATACATCCCGTACCCCATTCCGATACATCCATCCCATCGAGTCGAAGCAGCACAGAGGGAAAGCACAACTGAAAATCAAAAACTCACCCATGAAAAATATTTATAACGCTCCATTTCTTGTAGCTTTTACCTTTCAATTGGCGATGGAGGAAATAATGGGCTCAGAATGATTGCAGACTCCTGTTGTTTTGAAATTTGCAGAGCCTCATGCTCCAGACAAGATCTGGAGATAAGAAGTTGGCTTCCAGATCGGTCCTGAAGGACCTGGAGCTGTAGCTGGTGCTGGCAGAAGAGTTACACACCCTAGAAGACGCTGATAACCTCCTCGGGGTGACGGCAGCTGACGCACACCCTGACACCGTTACACCCGGACTGTGTTACACCTTCCTGGACCACTGCCCAAGCTGCTGTCTACTCACAAGGCATCGCTGAAGTCAGGCTGACAATGGGTTCAGTGACAAACGGTCCCCAGATGTCACACCAGGGACTGGGATGGCATTATTAGCAGCAGACAACAAACACTCGGAAAACTCTGCTTAATGGCACCAGGTAATGACGCTGAAAGATGTCCCCCAGCTTCTTCCTGCAGAAGTAATTAAAACCAGAACACTACTTTTCTCATTACGAGTAACTGATGCAGACCTGCATATGAAATCAAGCTGCATTTTGCAAGATTAAGCCCACAATTTGCTTTTAATGGGCCTCTCGATGCTCCTCTGCCTCATGGCAGCACATGAGGCTCTGCACCAACATCAGCTCCTTGCTGCAGTGACAGGGCCACCTAAGAGCAGCTCAGCACCTTCTTTACCCCCAAAAGCAATAGAAACAGGGTTGCAGAGAGCTAAGAAGGGGCCTGGGGTGAGGCTTATCAGGTTTTTGAGGCTTATCAAGTTTTCTAGCTCCAAATTTCTGCTGCAGAAAATGAAGACGAAGCAGAGCAGGAGTGCAGAGCACCACTGCCAGCAAGGGGACAGCCCACCAGGAATGACTGTAACACACATACAACGCACAGGAAATTGCTCTGGGTAAACAGGTTATCAAAAATATCTAAATTGAAGGAAAACTAAAAGGTTTTAAAGCTTCACTGCTTTAGTGCTTGTGATTGGGAACTTTGGTAGTGCTGGCACAGGTCAGACTGATCCCAGCCTGGGTGGCTCATGTTATACAGAGCCTCATCATTGCCAAAACGAGACGAGATCAAAAAAGACACCGCTGGCTCCATGCAGCTGCAACTGCCTGTGTGTTTTGATTAAGATATTAATTAGCAGTACAGCCTACCACAGTTTCAGCCCATCTTCAGAAAGAAGAAGGGAGGCCCAGGGAAGCACAGGCTCATGAGCCACAGCTCCGTTCTGGAGCATGTTCCTCTTGGGATCCTTTTCCCAAGGACAAGGTGATAAAGCAGGAACAGTCATCATGGATTTGGCAACAGCAAGCCTTGCTTGAACTCGACTGCTTTCTAGAAAGAAAGAAGGCAGCAGAGAGAAGAGGCTGGAGCCGAGGATGTGACACCATCACACCCCTTCTGCACCGAGGGACCGCACTGGCTGGCGCAGCCCCCGCCCTCCCCTGTCACCAGCCATGCCTAGGAGAAAACAGCTAATAAATCACCTATTCAAAAATGTAATGGGGAAGTTAAAGTGGAGACAGACTAGGTGGGATGAAGACTCCTACATTTAACTTATTGTCCTCCCCCAGTAACAGAAAATGTCAAACAGCTTCAAACAATAAACCCACAGCTGGGTACCCAGAACTTCCCAGGCATCAGGAGAAGCCCCCACGAGTCTTGAACAGACTTCAATTTGCTTCAGAGTAGGTCCCAAAATCCTACTTGGCTTTCCCATAATAGCTCTGAATACATTTCTGTGTATCAGGAAGGAAAACTCATCCAAGAACACAGACATTAACACGCATTTTTCTTACTACCTAAAACACTCATACTGCCTTTTGTGATTTGCATGCAGGGTATCAGTTCCTCTCCCTTTCAACATTGCAAGGAAATTAACTGAATAGTAACTGTCATAAAGCTTGGGAGGCTGAGACAGGAAATCTGAAGGTTAACCATCATATTTAATGTATGCATGACATAAAAATCAAAATGAACTTCAATCAGGGGAAGGATGGGGAGGCCATTGGCATTACTGTGATGTTCGTTGTTTTGGTTTTTTAAGGTTAGAGCCTATATTTTATCTTTATGATTTCAATTGAGCATTTTCCTCCCTTCTGAAGAAGAGAGAGTAGTGTAATTCCTTACTACAGAATACCAAGCATCATTCCAAATCACTGTAGCACTGTAATTAAAGGCAGGCGAAAAGCAGAATCAAAGCCACCCCTTCTTGGTCCTGGCGCTGTAACTAAAGGAAACCCCAGCTGTGGAAAGGATGCTCTGCTCTGAGCCACAGTAGATGCAGACCTGTCCTAACCAGCTGCAGGTGTAGGTGTGCACATCACGATGTGCCATACACACACAGAGCGACAAAATTACCAAAAAAACCCCCAAAACCAACAACAAACTCACTCAACACATCCACCAGACACAGCACGGAAGGACAAACTCCAAAATACCTATGCACCCAGTCTAAACTCCCTGCAGCAGGAGCCACAACCCTTAAATCCAGCAGCACAGGAACAACCATGCATGCATGCTTCAGGAATGCAGAATTTTAACTTTTTCCCGGGAGGAAGAAAAGAGGGAGCGGCAAGGCAAGTGCCATGAAAGCCTGTTTAGTTTTGGTTTAGTTTTGCAGCTTGTCAATTATCCCCAACTCACACCACATGAAGAAAACATGCTACAAAAAAAAAAAACCCCAACCAAACACCCCTTTCCATCTCAAGTTATTTTTGCAAAGCGGAATTTAGTGAGAGACTCCAGCCAAAATTAATGCTGTGCTGTGAAGTTTCTCGAAGTGTAAAAAGATTGGGTGCCAGAATGAACTAAAGACATCTTTATGCAGTGAATAGTGCCTAAAGTCTCAAATGTGTGTTTGCTTCAAACTTTGGCAGTAGTCACTGCATAGGCTCCAAACCTTTCTGAATTTCAGTGCATCCCCATCCGTAACCTTTGGCTTCAGGGAGAGGCTTAAGCTGAATTAAACGAAGGGGAGCCTCATTTCTGAGCCAATTTTAAATCTCTCCCTGAGGATGTGACTGTTTTACCTTATCTGGAACATTTGAGTCTCCTTCTCAGGTTCAAGAGGCAAAATTTCACTGGCACTCTCCTGCGCGATGAAAACAGCTACCGAAAATTAATCTACTGGCTACTTAATTTGCAAAGCTGCTTAAAAAGGTCAGATCCCCAGCTCGTAAGAACCATCACTGAGAACAGATCCTGGAGATTACGGGAAATAAGGCTCTGGATATTTATATAAATTAATACTTGGGGAGTATAACGAGATCAAAAGGACCCTCTAATCCAATACCCACATCACATGCTTTACAGCCCATAATACTCACTTATTATTACAGTAATGCAACGGGGCACACTCAAACTGGCACCTGAGGCCGGAGAGGGTTTTGGAAGTCTTCCCAAAATCTCCTGTATGTTTTGACTCAACAGCCCTCCTTTCTGAGCCAGTCCAGCAGGGGCTAAACATGCCCTAGCAGGAACATATTTTAATCTACTGAAAATATGGAAGAACACCATTTTGGTGGTGTTTTGTGGTTTTGATTTTTTGTTAATGATAGCTAAATTATTTAATAGAAAGTTTAGTGTATTTGTAATCACAAACACCACTCCTGCGATTCTGGAGTTATCCCTGATTTATTCTCACTTAAGCAAGAAAACCAGACAGGAATTTCTCACTGAGACAAGAGAAAAAGCAGTTGTCTCTGGAGCTGACTTCTCTCTCCATCTCTGCATTAACTGGGGTCTAATCAAATGCAGGTATTTTCCTAGGACAAGGATTTCCCCTGGAAACAGAATTTAACGATGTATTTACCAGCCAGACACGAACAGTTACACCAGACAGCGCCTGTGAGCAAAGCTTGCTCTCCTAATTGGAATATCTAAAATAAACCCTGTATAACAGCGTAATTGCATTTGCGGAGCGGGGAGCGCGAGGGAAGGTTGTGTGACTCTAATTAATTTGGTACAACTCGAGCAGGGCGATAAGGCCCCAGGGAGGTGTTGGGCTGGACCATTAATGCTGTATTTTAGTGGGAGGGATTCGGAGGGTAACTGGAAGCCCCATCCAAATCCTTCCTGGGCTCATCTGTGCAACCCCATTTCTCCTCCCAGCACCACCCAACTCCTCTTGAGTGGGCTGAAAATTATCTGGGCATGAAAGGGCGATACTGGGAGCTTCTAATGGGAGAGGATCGATGCAGCTAAATAAGCAGTGGCCCTAAAAAAAAAATAAATAAAAAAAGCTCACTGACCCGTAAATTAAAGTTACCTTATTGACATGGTTAAGACAGCGCCAACATGCAGTTAAACGCAGACTCTTCATTTCCCCTTTATTTGGCAGCAACCCTGTGCTATTTTCTTCAGTGCCACCCAATGTAAGCTAATTTTTACTACTTCAGCTGCATATGGAACTGAAGAAAAGTGACCTTTCTTCTTGCTTTACATTAATCCTTCTCTTAGCAACTGCCTCCAACAGCACATACACAGCCTAAAACATACGGAGAAGTTTTAAGCACAGAATTCAGGTGCAAGAACAAGCACAGAGGTTTTTGTCAGACTAACATATACACAGCTCTGTGCACCCAATGCAGAAGTTATTAAGGACATTTGTTTAGAAGCCAGCAGGGTACTTTTAAAAAAAGTCATACAGCAAACATTAAGACAGGTCTGGCTCCTGCAAAAATGGCTATGGCACACATTAGGCTGAGCTGTTAGGAATAAATTGCTCCTCTGCATAATGCAATCGAGACTACACAAAGAAAAAAAACAGGAAAGCTATGTAGTATTTTACAGGGCCGTAAACACCAGGGGAAATAAAACATCCTTCTCTAAGGTGCAGCTTCCAATGCAAAAAGCTCTTATTCACAACTCTGCAGAGAAAAGGCCTTTCCAGCTGGGAGGGGAGTATAAATAATATTTCATGTAAAGTCATGGTGACCCATCACTTCTGGGTGCATTCAAGCAGCAGACCGTGACTGTTTCTGGACCACACTCCCATGAGCAGTGCTCCCTCGCCAGGGCTCGAGCAGTGACCAAGATCTGGCTGATGAACATCAGGCAAGGGGCTCGCATCCCAGAGGCTGAGGAAGCCAAGGCCTTGCACAGCCACCCCTGCAGCTGGATGAGAAATGGAGCCTTCCAGGGAACAAAGCCTTTCCACCTTCAGTTTTGTAACTTTTTTTGACTCAAACGCACAAGTAGACCACCCCAAATCAGCCCATGGTGGCTCTCCCCAGACACATTCAGATCCCAGACTACTACATCGAACAATTTATGTGCTACCAGCTAAGGCATACAGACCAAAATCCCACATACACCGAACCCGTGTCTGCCTGGCCTTGCACACACTTCTTGGGCATCGCTCCCCAGCTAGGGAGAAGGGATCAAAGAGACTTAATTGAGGTTTTAGACCTCTGCTCCCAAAGACAAACTCATCTCATGCTTAGCCATGAACCACACAAGCTCCCAGGAAAACAGCAGTGCTTTCTTTGATGACCATCCCCGGGAACCAAGCAGGACGTGCAGTCACACAGCGTCTGTAAATTGCGGGTGGTAAACACCACATCACTCTTTAACTACTGCCCTCGTTTGCAAAGAGCCCATTACCAATTGCAGCTTGGACCTGGAAGTTAATGACTCAATAAAAGTAATGCAAATAACAGCATCAAACTGCCTGGTTTTCTTTCCTGAGCACCGATGTCCACTGCTAAAGGAACCGCTACAGAACAGGGGTCTGTAGGAACACACACAAGCCCACAGCAGTAACTGAGTCCTGTCCTTTTTTTTTTTAAATGGTGGCCTTAAACCCACAGAATTGTATTACCAACACCTCATTTTTGCATGCAAGAGTTAGAGGCTGTTCTGTAAGCCACCCACAGAAAAGTTCTGTAAGAGTTTTTCCCAAAGAAAAAGAGAAATAACCGTGCCAAAACAGCTCCGTCCATCCTCATCACCCCAGTGCACAGCTGTGAGGATGCCCAAGAGCCACAGAGGACAGGGTGGGAAGCCAAGAAACCAATGGACACTGAAAACATTAAACCTCCAAGAAAGAAAGGAGCCAGAAAGCATTTCCCTGCTCTCGCCCCCACATGATATGGGATGGGCAACCATCGCCAAAGGCTTTTTTTTCTTTCCCCCCAATTTTTCAGTAAAACACCAAGTGGGCGGAGGGAGGAGAAGTTTGACATTGATTCTTCAGCACTCAAACACACGACAAAGCCTGGCTGCTACCATGACAGAGACAAACCCAAGCAGTTATTAAGTTACCTACTGCACAAAGACAAGTTAAATATCCCTTTTTATCTCTGGTTTCCTCCTGTGCTCTGTCACAGGGAGCTCCTCCTGCTCCTGCGCTACCAAAATCAGACTAATAACAGCTCTGCTCGGGTGAATAGCGGGTTTCTGTGGAGCGATAACGCTACCTGATGCCTCGTCTTTATTATACAGGATCTTCACACCACGACACTATTATTAGGAAAGCCGTCTCTCAAAAAAACCTCTAAATCACAGGAAAAAAACCCTTAGAAAAGGGATTTGAGCATTTGAGATAACACCATTCATTTCATCAGCTTTTGTCAGTAGCGACTAAGGGTGAAGGTGGATTGGTTTTATTTTTTTATTATTTTGCTAGGAGGAAAATTCAGAATATCACCTACTCCTTCATCAGTAATCATTCCACTTCATACATTTTAAAACTTGGGTATTTTAAATACGCTTTCAAGCCTATGTGGCTTCAGAGAGTGCTTCAATTGTGTTTGCATGCATTTCCCCAAAGTAATGAAAGCAACAGTTTCTACATCCGTTTCTCTCTTCTTCCTTTAAGGAAAAATTCTCACATCACAAGGGCAGGCAGAAAGGAATGAGCCAAACCACAGCCTTGCACTGAGGTGGCAGCCTAAAAAACCAGGGCTAAGCCACCCCACACCACCAGAGCCCACCACGAGATGCTCCTGTGTGCAGAGCATCCCCGTGAGATGCTTTGGCTCCAGATCCTGTGCACAGAGCATTCCCCATCAAGGAAAGCTCAGATATTAAATATTCACCCCCATGCAGTCAGCCCAGCTCCACCCCGGCAATAGGACTCATCTGGCAGATTTGACCATGCCAGAGAAATGTAAAAAACCTCAGACAGAGCCCAAAGCAGGCAGAAGCTCTCTTGGCTTTGGCTGAAACGATAAAACAAAGGACACTTGAGTCTCAAATGTGCATACAAGTCCCATATCACAGCCCCCTCCTCCTATTGCAAAGGAGCACATTTTGCTCACGCTGCCAAAAACCACCAGGAACTATGAAAATGCAATGAGGCTTCATCTTCCATCAATAAATTCATTTTTGTTTTTTTCTATAGAGAAGTTCACCCACCCCGGCAGCTGTATGCTAATTCTCCCTCAGCACTGCTTTATTATCACTTGGAACAGATGTTGCAGCCGCTCCAAAATCTGGAGGTTACAAAAACTATTAACCTGATCCAGGCGCCCGGCTGAGCATTTTTTGGGGGCACAGAACACCAAGGGGATGGCTCAGCCCCATCCTCCTGCTGGTGTTCCCCAGCATCAGCCCCACTTGGTGAGGGGGACCAGGCTTTGTTTTCCCTGCAGTGACAAACAGCCTCCAAAAACCATCCATAGCGATGACAGGATCAAAAACTGGTAAAAATACACCCAAATGCTATAAAACAAAGATGGAGCAATCAAGGGAGATGATGCGATTTACTGGCTTGTTCCAAAAAACTCAGGGAAATCAGCTACAAGATCCCCATGGGTTTTCAAAACTCGGGCACAAATGTGGATGCAATAACCTCTTATTTTGGGGTTTTTTTAGAGGGTGTCTGTCTCTGTTGGGGTGTGTGTGCAAACAAAGTCATTTCAGCCACAGACAAATCTGACTGCAAAAGGTTCAGCATTCCCCATGGAGAGGATTTCTCCAGTGCAGCCCAGTATGGCTCCTGGAGTAATTAATGCCAGGATCTATTTATGACCTTTGAATAAATTGTTCTTTTCTGAAGGGAAAGCTGTTAAACACGTTAGCAAATATAATTAAGAGGGAAGGGGGGGCGTGACAGAAATCTGGAATTAAATCTCTCTCTAATTAGAAATGCTTCTGGCAACAACCTGGCTAAAAAAACCCCACGCTCAAGCAGATACTGTAGTTTCATTAAAGCTTCCTTATTATCCTTCCTGAGATAACAGAGCTGTCAATACAAGGAAATTTACTTCTAACCTTTATCACCCCTGAGAAAAAAAATAAGTACGTATTTAAATGTTGTTCCATGTGAGTAAAGTTTGGCAACATGCACCCAAACATGCAGTAAAACCTTGCAGGGAGGGATGAGCGAAACAGGGCTGCTCCATCACAGCCACATCAGTCCCCATCACCAGGCTCCCAGCCGCTGACCATGTCGCAAGAACAGGTTTTGCTGTGGATATCTTGGGACATTTGACCAAGTTTGTTGTGTCTCAGACCGAGTTTTCTTCACTGATTGCATCATGTAGAGAGATGCTGGGCAAAGCGGCAGGGATTAAAGCCTTCAAAATGTCCTCACTCCATCAGCACAGACATCCCTGCCACTGGAGAAGCCAAAACTCGACTGATGTACAAGAAAGGGTTAAAGTTAGACACCAGATCTGCAATGCTGTCCAGCAATGACCCACATCTGGCAAGATCCTAGGCTTTTTAAAAAATTATTTTAGAAGACCCATCAAAAATTCCAGTTTTACGCACATTTGTGCTGAAGTAATACATTCTCCTGCATCTCCTGTTGGTTTCACAACCAAAAGATGATCTACACAGCGAGACACTCAGTGAATCATCACGGTCCCATGGCGAGATGAGCAGAGGCCGGTGGTGCAGGGATACCTCCCTGGGAACATCAGACCTGTCTGGGGCGGACAGGGCAAGTCAGAAAACCTCAGAGCAACACTCACATTTCATGTCCTGCAGCTCCACACATGAAAAATCCACGCTCCACACTCCCAGTCCCTTGGCAAGGTGAAGTGCTTAGGTCCATTTTGTTGTTTGAAAAGTGATAATTTCACTAAAACACAGTTGCCTGCCTGTGAGATCGCGTGGATCCACAGGAACAAACAGCCCAGCACGTCCCGAGAGCATCACCCAAGAGCTGGAAGCTGCCACCAGCACCATAACAACCCCCAGCCCCCCAAAAACTAGAGCTCATGCCCACCTCACCGGAGACCAACACAGCTCAGATTGGTGCCAGATCACCAGTGACAAAGCCGCGTTTCACCGCGCAGAGCAGGCACCCCCTGACAGAAGGGGCATTGAGGAAAGCCCTGGTCCAGCTCACTCACCCCGAGGGCAGCCCCGTGGTGCTGCTCCAGCAGCAATTCCCAAAACCAGCCCAAAACCCTGCAGCAGTGTTAGAAAAAAAGATGTACAAGTTGATTGACAAAGCAGGGGGAAGGAAAAAAAAAAGCATGAAACCCTTCAAAGTAACATACTGGGCTTACTGGAAAAGTTTTTGGTTTATTTTCTGTTTAAAGTCACAATTCTCCCACAGCTAATATGAGACTTATTTTTGTCTCCTCCCCTCTCTGAGGCTTACCAGTGACTTTCTTGGAAGACCACTCATACGAGAGAGCACTTCCCATAAACGCAAAGGTCTCGATACGCACACAGGCCTGCCCCCGACGCCATACACATTTCCTGTCCTGGGGACACAACACTCAGCCTGGGATTTCCAGTGTTCCACAAACTCCAGCTCTTAGAAAAATATAATTTTATTTATATATATACAGATACCTCTCCCATTATATATTTTTATATATATATATTTATATACATATATATACACACACACTCCATTCTTGTTGCTTCTGCCACAGCGATGAGCCCAACCTCTCAGGACCAGGGTTCTGCTTTCAAGAATACCTGTATTCTTGAAATACGTGAACTCAGGTGCTCCCAGACCAGCTGCAAACACTCCAAGTACCTGATAAATCCAGAGGAGCCAAACACCTTGCCCTAGAAAGCAAAAGTCAGTTTATAGAGCACATCTCACTTCAGAGCAGCAAGGATGCACCTACGGGTCCTGCACAAGGCCCTGCCATGGGGCTTTACGACAGTGGTGCTGGAGCTTATCCCATCCTCGGGACGTCGTGGTCTCAGCTGCTCCTGGCTTGGGCGCACATTTGTTTCCAAAACTTTCGTTGTGCACCGAGCTCAGCGGATTTCACAGATAATTCTGTGTTTGCAGCAGTAAACACAAATCACTCCTCCCGCTCCTCCCCTCCTTGATCTCCTCTGTTCCTTCCTCAGCCCCTTTCAAATACCAGATGTTCCATTTAGCTGTAAACCACTATAAAACACCACAAAAGATATGAATGCTACAAAAGGGCCAATTTACTCCCCCCTCTGCTAGTATTAAAGCAAATGCTTGAAGAGAAAGCAAATTTCTTCTATGGGAACCTTTCAACCTTCCTCATCTCCCCATTGATCAAACCCTGCTCATTTGCAGGCAGAGCTAAAGCCCCAATTCAGGCAAGTGCAGGCAGATGCCCTATGCTATGGTCCCTGATGGAGCCGGGGCAAGGCACAAATCTCACTGTCAAAAAGGTGCAAATCCCTTTCAACCTCGCCACCACCACCATCTCCCTTTGCCAAACCAGGTTCACCACCCAGTCAGCACAGAGCCAATACCACCCCTGACAAGGGGATGGGAGATGCTCCCAGCAAGCCTGGCAAATCCAATCCTGAGGAGTCAAGCGGCACCACAGCAAATAAAAGTCGAATTAAAACTGGGTCTCTACTGCGGGCAACGCTATGAGTCTAAAGACAGGGGAGTTCACAAAATCACACCACTGAGGAGCCAAAGCAGAGCTGGTCAGGATATGACTCAGGCTGGTGGCTGTCCAAGGAGGTGAACCTTCCAGCTGAATCCTCGCTGTCCAGACCCACGGGTTACGAAACAAAAAGAGTATATTTCATATTGCCTCTCACCACCCAAGCAGCAGCATGTTCAGAGGAAGAGAGACAATGGCAGGCAGCGTCCTTTGTCCTTTGTGCTGTGATGGGAAGGGCTTGCAGCCCTCATGTCGGGTTGAAACAACTGCTTTGGGGACTTCGGAAGAAAAGGGCTCTTAAAACAAGATGTTAACAAAACTTGTTCCGCGGGACTTGTTAGACAGGCTGGGAAATCTGATGGCCAAACCACTACTCTTCAGTTACTTCTCCTGAGAATTGATTTTTTTTTTTTCCTTCACACAAATTACCAACCTGACCCATAGGCACCCATATTTTTTCTAATTCTTTCTACAGTGGAATCCTCCTGGCTTTTGCTAGAGCAGGAACACCCTCTGACACAAGAGGAGAGGACTCAGATGGTCCTGTTACCTGTTACAGATGTACCCCTGTGAAAACCTTCCAGGTAAGGGCATCTTAGCTAAACCTTACCATTAACTCTGGTTAACCTTAACCATTTACACCCACGTACTGCGAATACGCAGACGACAACCACAGGGCTCAGCAGCTGCAAGGTCATTGATGAACACAAGGTATGGGAGACCTGGAGAGCAGGTGCCCAAGCAGCAGTTTCGTTATACGTGATGTTATGTACTTTGCTGGTTTGGAAAACCTCCACCCGCACCGAAGTGTGGCCAGGAGAGCCCCAGCCCTGCAGGGCCAGGAGGCTCTGAGCCACCACAGAGGGTGGAGGGTGAGGAGTGGCTGCATTTGAGCTGTATCATCAGATGAAGCACAGCCCTGAGCTGCAACCAAAGAAAACATAAGGCTGGGGGGGGTGTGGGGGAAGTCAGTTTTATTAGAAACAGACCTTTTTCAGGCTTTTTCTTGAAATACAACGCTGGGAAAGTAATTTAATTAATGCCGAGTTTGAAGTTGTCAAACGCAGACTGTAATTAATAGTTGCACTGAAAAAGCAGGTCCTTCCCCACCCTTATAAAAGCAACATCGGAGGGCACATGGCTTTGGATGAGGAAGCAGGACCAGGACACACGGTGGGGGTGACAGGAGGAGGCTGCTGTACGGTAACACCTGAGTCACCAGAGGTCGTGGCCAAATTACAGCCCTGGGGCCAATACCAGGAGAGGGAGGTGCCTCACTGCAGGCTGGCAGCAGGGACCAGAGCACGTTTGCCTGGGGCCTGCACTCACCCAAGCAGCACTGGGGAGCCCCACGGGTCCGGGGATGCTGCAGGGGCAGCTGGGCAGACAGATGGACACAGCATTAACACGAGAGAGGCTCGCTGGGCAAGCCTTCGGGGGGATCATAGATCTGAGAAGCCATGCTGATTACTGGGAGAGCAGCCACAGGGACTGTTTTGAGTCCAAGGGATCCAACTGCTGTCAAGGGCAGTGTCTACATCGATGGGAACCTGTGCTCCCACCCCAGCTCTGCCCAGAGCACCCCAGCCCGAGCTGCTGGGACACGTGAGATGAGTGTATTCCAGATATTACAGAGGTTTAGGGGGAAATCAAGTGGAGTAGCGGTGCAGGGAAGAGCTCAAACACTGGAAAAAAGCTTTGTCTCTTTAAGAAAGGACAAAAAAAGAAAAAAAAGTTAAAAATTTGCCCTCAGGTCAGTCTGAAGCAACATTTCTGTCAGAGCCAAAAAGACAGGTCCCTTCTGGCTCCAGATGAGCTGAAGAAAGCAAAGAGTCTCCAGAACCGGCCAGGGGCTCCCATACCCACAACACAGGGTGATGGGTCAGCACCTCTCACTGGACACAAGTGGGACAGTGATGCTCAACCTTTCAACATAACCACATCTTCAGCACACACCTCACTTGATTAAGCCTAAATTTCCGCAGCCCTAATTCCCAACTGCCTCTCTCAAACACAGACACAGCAACCCAGCATCACCAGTGCCACTGCTAAAAAATTGACCGTTTCTCCCTGGAGAGACCAAGCCCCAAGGTACCCCGTTTTCTGGCGGTACACCCAGCATGAAGGATCACAACCAAGGAGGACAGACAAGCCAAGCATTTTTTACAGCTCATCAACATGCTGTGGAGATAGAAGGCAGCTTCCAAGCCTGGTCCCAACTTGAAAAGCGACCAAATTGACTGGGGTGTTTTTTGCTTTGTGTTTTAAAAGGCATCTATTCATTTGAGATTCTGTTCCTGCTAGGTATTTAATGCAGGTATTTAACTCTCATCAATCATTCAAGCGAGGGAAAAAAAAAAGTTTTCACTGCTTTTTATGCTTCTTGGCATAGGCAGCAGGATCCATCTCACACTTTCCGCCTTCTTTGGCCCCAACAGAATACATATGAGTCTTCAGCTGCAGGTTCAGTTATATCTTACAACCTCACCAAACAGCAAAAAGGAGGGTACCACCTCTAGCTAACACAAGGGTTTTGGGTGCTATTTGACATGCAGGAGGCACAAAGCGGGGCTGGGAAGAAAGACCATGATCGGTTCCTATTTGCAAGGAGCTCACGAGTTCGGCCGTATGAGACAGAGCACCTTTTTTCCCTTTGTAAAGCTCAGCACATCCGAACGGGAAGTCACTGAGACACAGTAAACAGTGAAATGTAATGAGGCCATTTTTTACAGCCGTTTTTGGAACAGAACTCAATTTCAAGAGGCGGAGAGTAAATAAAAAGCCGGAGGACCTGAGCAGGGTAAATTGGAGAGGAGCTGCACGGACCTTGCCCAAACAACCCACCTACCCTATCAGTGCCAATAACACTGAATTATATCTAACTGCTATCATGACATATGGAAGCAATTACAAGCATTGTAGCTATAAAGCCTTCAAGTGGCACGTTAAAAAGTCCCAAAGCCTTGTGAATAATTACTGGTACCAAACATGCCACCGTGCCTTGTACTCCCATGTACCTGGGGGAAGCGGTTGCTACAAACCACCTGCTCCCAGTTGTCACAGCAAATGAGAGCCTACATCATCAATAAATAGGACTTTGATACCAAATTACTGCCATCCTCCAGATAAAGCAGCGGCCACAAAGCCGCCTGACAGCTCAGGGGGGTGCGGGCCAATGCACCCATCCATCGTGGGACATCAAATGTCTGCGTGGTTCCTTAATGGGGGAAAAACAGAGCAGTGGGCAGCATCACGCCAATTACATGTGCTGTGTCTCATCAGTCTCAAGAGCCCTAATAAAACCTCCAGGCACTGCAGACCGAGATGGATTATCTCTGGAGAGATGTCAATATGCTTCAGAATAAGAATCCTTAATGAGCTGACCATTACTTCTAACTTAAAGCCTGCACGCACACAAATACACGCATTAAACGGGGCTGCTTCAAGTATTCGAGAGATTTTGAAGCAGGAATAAAAGATATTTAGCAGCGTCCTGGCCAACCTTAAAGGAAGAACGAATGTAACAAGTTATTAATGGGAGCCTTCATCTTACAGCAAACCACACAGTCGAGCCGTAGAAGTGCACAACTGCTTTGGTGTAGGTACCAGTTTCCATCTGTCTAAACATATGGAAGAACGTCAGTGTTGCAGCAGGTAACACCACAACGGTGTGTGCAGAACCGCTAGGACACCTGGGCTAACACAGCCCGGTGACACACAGCATTTCCTCCCCCAGAAAAGATGTTTTCTCCACCTTTGCCACTGCCATCACCTGGTGCTCACACCAGCTTCCCACCACAGCTGTCTTCCGAGTCCTATTTTGGGCAGCAACCCCAGCACCAGTTGGGAATCTGGTCTGACCTACCCGGGTTATGCAGTGACTCAAGCACAACCGGCAACTGGACTCCTGCGGTTCCTGACTAATTACTGACAAGGAAACACAAGCAGGGTGTGGACAGGAGCAACGGCATCACCACAAGTGCCAAAGGTTTGAACCAGGTCTTGTGGACACCAGCGGAATTAAACCAGGGTGCATCCCAGCAGAGGAAGGACAGTGACCAGTGCAAGCAGCTCCAGGGTCTGCCAGCTTTCCATCTTCAGGGATAATTCCTGATCAATCTCACAGAGGTGGTGAGGTTGATCGGGATCAGATCCTGCAGGGCTGATCCAGCCTCTGTGCAGATCTGCCTGCACAAAGCGCATTGCCTGAGCGGGGAGCAGCCTGTGGTAGGGCTTGCCTGAGCATCCCTACCAGTGTCAGGACACATCCACATCCCTGTCAGGAAGGATTAATGTTATCTATGGCAAATGAAAAAAAAAAAATAAATTAAACAAATACATCTCCAAATATCAACCTCACCCTAATGTGCAACTTTTTACTGCACATATTTTTTATGCCTCACCGTGCTGAAATGCAAGTGAAGTGTCATTTAATTTGCATTTGACCAGAGAGTTAACAAAATTATGATTCAAACCTGATTACTGATGAAAATCCAAAGCTTGGAGATCTCCATTTTGCTCGCAAAAGGAGCCTGGGATGCAAGAGCAGCTATGCCGCGCTGTGCCAGAGCACTGGAAATCAGGGCCAGGGGAATGCGGAGGGAAGCTGGGCTCTGGGGATGGCTCCATGCAGGGACTGGGGGACACACAGGGCACAGGGGCTGCAACCCTGAGGGGTGCTACACTCGCTCCCATTTGCAAATTAAAATGTCCTTGGCATCACGCTCTCACAGCTGGCTGGCAAACCAGCTTGAATTACATCCCCAAAAATCCAATCACAGTAATAGACATAATGATCAATAAGTACCGAGGGCAAGTACACGCATCCCACTTCCCACCTCCCCCAAAATTGCCTCCACAGCAACAGCAATTAGCAGAAATGAAGTTTTACTCCAGGCTCATCAACACTGGCCTCACGTCTGCTGACTCTCAGAAGAGAACTGGGCTTTAAGACCTTTTTCCCTGGTTATTTTGTTAGTCTCTGTGGAGGTTCAGTAGCTCTGGGTCACCCCACCCTGCCAAGTACCACACTTGGGTCTCTGGAATTGGGCATGAAAATAAAGCAAATCTGAGATGGCAGCTAAATGAGGTGATTTTACTCATTTATTTATTTGTCAAGTAGCAAACTGTTTCAACCAGCCTGGTTTCCCTGCTGGAGAAGCACAGGAAGGTTTTAGGAGGATGGGGACACCAGGAGCACAAATTCCTGCCACCTCACCCACGGCTGCCCTCACCTGATGCTCTGCCTTCCCCATGCAGCATCTGAAACAGCTGCAAGTGAACACAAATCAGCACAGAAATTGATTTAAAAAAACCCCAACAAACCACTAAACACACACCAGTGTCTGGATCTTAAAGCCTTTCCTTGCAGAGATGTGATTTCACCTCTGGCCTCTGAAACGATGCTCACCTGGGGCAAAAATCTGTTTCTCATTACACACATGCACAACCCCATTTAATTCATGGAGAAAGGTGGATGACAGAGTATTACTGGGTGTCTCAAGTCTAGCACAAGTGTCTTGTCCCCTGGCAATTTCCCTGATTAGTAAAAAAAATAAAATATAAACTCTGTAGTAAGGCAGGCAGCTGGTTAGCCAGCCCAGCAGTCAGGTGCAATATGCATTTACCACCAAAAATCACCTCTGAAGTTTCTAGGCACACTCTGTCTCACACATCCCTGTCTGAATGCATCCCAGCTGGGTGACAAAGATGAGTCCCTACACTTTTCTTCTCAAATTTGGCCCAGAGAGACTGAAACACTTATGGCTACCTGCAGCAAGGTTGAGGCACTGTGGGGCACAAACCCCTTTCCTCTCTGCCTCCTGGGCTACCCTGGGGGTGAAGCCAGATTCCCAGATTGAATGGAGGTGACCGCTAAAGCCATCCAAGTCAGCCACTTCCCTCTGCATCACTCCTAAAAGCAGGAAAGCAGCCAGAGAGCAATTTCATTAAGGGCAGCTGGGCTGTAGATGCTCACCTCCAACAAGCAATACCTGCCCCAACAACGGCAACAGGGGCCTCCTTCCCAAGTTACCACTGGGATCTTCTCCAGATCACAGCTACCATTTTAAAACCCATTCTTCATTCCCCACAGGGCAAATACTGAACCAAAATTAGGTTTGTAGGGTTGCAATATTTCCTTGAAAGAAATAAAAAATGCACAGTATGCCATTCTCAGCATGTTCTAGGAAAGTGCTAGTCCCTGCACATCTACAGCGCCAGCGCCACAGTTTATATTTGGAAACATCAGCTCATACAGCAGGCGGTTTGATCAGTTTATAGCCTGGAAAGCTCAGGGAAAGCCTCAGAGCATTGTTCCACCCTGGGAAGAGCCATCAGGAAGTGTTGTTATTTACTCCACACCAACGCCAGAGCTGACCCAGGCTGGTTTTCCCATACAGCTGGGGCTTCCCATCCCGGAGCTTTGCAGGATCCCAGGTCTCCAACTCCACAAGTGAGCGGCAATGTCCTCAGATTCACACGTGCACATTCACATGTCCCCAAAGTGCAGCTCCAAGTTTCGGGCCCGAATGCCTCACAGGGGAGCTGATGGCTTCCGCCTGTGCTCAACCACAGCACCCAGGGTTATGTCTTGCTGTATAAGGAGGCCAAAGAGATGAAAACCACCATTGCCCTGGGACAAAACTCGAGTGGAAGAAGGAAAAGACACTCTCCAGATAAGCAGCATGCTTGCACAGCACATACCCAGAACGCATGTTAACATTATACATTATTTATCTCTGAACGCTTCAATAAAGTTAAACAGTCTCGCATGCCCTTGCTACCAGGAAATTTCCCTTCCCTTTTACCGATGAAGCCCGCTGTTGTTCAGAAATAAAAAGACCACAGTTTGCCGTCCGCTTGTCAACACAGAGGCTGCCGGGTAGGGAGGACAAGGTCCGCCGTTTCATTTGCTTCTAATTAATTTCACTTCCCAATTCCCATGCAAATGCCGCTCAGCTCAGCTTGCAAAAACATAAGCAGAGCATTTAGACCCAAAACAACCAGACCTGATTTTGTTGCTTTGGGGGATTTTTCTCGTTTGTTTAAGCCTCCTTCCACCAAAACAAACCGAAACTGGAAACACTTCCAAGGAGAGAGCCCTACCTCTCACAAGTTCCCAGAGCCCAGGTGCAGGCGGGGGTGCCGGGGCGCAGCTGGGCTCGCTGGACCGAGCCCTGACCACCCCCGCCCCAACGGGCTGCGGCACCGGTGGTGGTGGTGGGGGG